>NC_141821.1:1314431-1499431 GCF_982586985.1 Callionymus lyra | reverse complement strand
AGACACTGAGGCGCTCAGGTGAGTCCAGACGCTGAGGCGCTCAGGTGAGTCCAGACACTGAGTAAGTAAGTAAGTAAGTAATATATATTTATATAGCGCTTTTCGAGACCAGGGTCACAAAGCGCTTTAACAATCAAAACAATACTCAAAACAGTACATACGGGGCGCTCAGGTGAGTTGAGACACTGAGGCGCTCAGGTGAGTCCAGACACTGAGGCGCTCAGGTGAGTCCAGACACTGAGGCGCTCAGGTGAGTCCAGACACTGAGGCGCTCAGGTGAGTCCAGACACTGAGGCGCTCAGGTGAGTCCAGACGCTGAGGCGCTCAGGTGAGTCCAGACACTGAGGCGCTCAGGTGAGTCCAGACGCTGAGGCGCTCAGGTGAGTCCAGACGCTGAGGCGCTCAGGTGAGTCCAGACACTGAGGCGCTCAGGTGAGTCCAGACGCTGAGGCGCTCAGGTGAGTCCAGACGCTGAGGCGCTCAGGTGAGTCCAGACACTGAGGCGCTCAGGTGAGTCCAGACACTGAGGCGCTCAGGTGAGTCCAGACACTGAGGCGCGCAGGTGAGTCCAGACACTGAGGCGCTCAGGTGAGTCCAGACACTGAGGCGCTCAGGTGAGTCCAGACGCTGAGGCGCTCAGGTGAGTCCAGACACTGAGGCGCTCAGGTGAGTCCAGACACTGAGGCGCTCAGGTGAGTCCAGACACTGAGGCGCTCAGGTGAGTCCAGACACTGAGGCGCTCAGGTGAGTCCAGACACTGAGGCGCTCAGGTGAGTCCAGACACTGAGGCGCTCAGGTGAGTCCAGACGCTGAGGCGCTCAGGTGAGTCCAGACGCTGAGGCGCTCAGGTGAGTCCAGACACTGAGGCGCTCAGGTGAGTCCAGACGCTGAGGCGCTCAGGTGAGTCCAGACACTGAGGCGCTCAGGTGAGTCCAGACGCTGAGGCGCTCAGGTGAGTCCAGACACTGAGGCGCTCAGGTGAGTCCAGACGCTGAGGCGCTCAGGTGAGTCCAGACACTGAGGCGCTCAGGTGAGTCCAGACACTGAGGCGCTCAGGTGAGTCCAGACACTGAGGCGCTCAGGTGAGTCCAGACACTGAGGCGCTCAGGTGAGTCCAGACGCTGAGGCGCTCAGGTGAGTCCAGACACTGAGGCGCTCAGGTGAGTCCAGACACTGAGGCGCTCAGGTGAGTCCAGACGCTGAGGCGCTCAGGTGAGTCCAGACGCTGAGGCGCTCAGGTGAGTCGAGACACTGAGGCGCTCAGGTGAGTCCAGACACTGAGGCGCTCAGGTGAGTCCAGACGCTGAGGCGCTCAGGTGAGTCCAGATGCTGAGGCGCTCAGGTGAGTCCAGACGCTGAGGCGCTCAGGTGAGTCGAGACACTGAGGCGCTCAGGTGAGTCCAGACACTGAGGCGCTCAGGTGAGTCCAGACACTGAGGCGCTCAGGTGAGTCCAGACGCTGAGGCGCTCAGGTGAGTCCAGACACTGAGGCGCTCAGGTGAGTCCAGACACTGAGGCGCTCAGGTGAGTCCAGACACTGAGGCGCTCAGGTGAGTCCAGACACTGAGGCGCTCAGGTGAGTCCAGACACTGAGGCGCTCAGGTGAGTCCAGACACTGAGGCGCTCAGGTGAGTCCAGACGCTGAGGCGCTCAGGTGAGTCCAGACGCTGAGGCGCTCAGGTGAGTCCAGACACTGAGGCGCTCAGGTGAGTCCAGACGCTGAGGCGCTCAGGTGAGTCCAGACACTGAGGCGCTCAGGTGAGTCCAGACACTGAGGCGCTCAGGTGAGTCCAGACACTGAGGCGCTCAGGTGAGTCCAGACGCTGAGGCGCTCAGGTGAGTCCAGACACTGAGGCGCTCAGGTGAGTCCAGACACTGAGGCGCTCAGGTGAGTCCAGACACTGAGGCGCTCAGGTGAGTCCAGACACTGAGGCGCTCAGGTGAGTCCAGACGCTGAGGCGCTCAGGTGAGTCCAGACACTGAGGCGCTCAGGTGAGTTCAGACACTGAGGCGCTCAGGTGAGTCCAGACGCTGAGGCGCTCAGGTGAGTCCAGACGCTGAGGCGCTCAGGTGAGTCGAGACACTGAGGCGCTCAGGTGAGTCCAGACACTGAGGCGCTCAGGTGAGTCCAGACACTGAGGCGCTCAGGTGAGTCCAGATGCTGAGGCGCTCAGGTGAGTCCAGACGCTGAGGCGCTCAGGTGAGTCGAGACACTGAGGCGCTCAGGTGAGTCCAGACACTGAGGCGCTCAGGTGAGTCCAGACACTGAGGCGCTCAGGTGAGTCCAGACACTGAGGCGCTCAGGTGAGTCCAGACACTGAGGCGCTCAGGTGAGTCCAGACACTGAGGCGCTCAGGTGAGTCCAGACACTGAGGCGCTCAGGTGAGTCCAGACACTGAGGCGCTCAGGTGAGTCCAGACACTGAGGCGCTCAGGTGAGTCCAGACGCTGAGGCGCTCAGGTGAGTCCAGACGCTGAGGCGCTCAGGTGAGTCCAGACACTGAGGCGCTCAGGTGAGTCCAGACGCTGAGGCGCTCAGGTGAGTCCAGACACTGAGGCGCTCAGGTGAGTCCAGACACTGAGGCGCTCAGGTGAGTCCAGACACTGAGGCGCTCAGGTGAGTCCAGACGCTGAGGCGCTCAGGTGAGTCCAGACGCTGAGGCGCTCAGGTGAGTCCAGACACTGAGTAAGTAAGTAAGTAAGTAATATATATTTATATAGCGCTTTTCGAGACCAGGGTCACAAAGCGCTTTAACAATCAAAACAATACTCAAAACAGTACATACGGGGCGCTCAGGTGAGTTGAGACACTGAGGCGCTCAGGTGAGTCCAGACACTGAGGCGCTCAGGTGAGTCCAGACACTGAGGCGCTCAGGTGAGTCCAGACACTGAGGCGCTCAGGTGAGTCCAGACACTGAGGCGCTCAGGTGAGTCCAGACGCTGAGGCGCTCAGGTGAGTCCAGACACTGAGGCGCTCAGGTGAGTCCAGACGCTGAGGCGCTCAGGTGAGTCCAGACACTGAGGCGCTCAGGTGAGTTCAGACACTGAGGCGCTCAGGTGAGTCCAGACGCTGAGGCGCTCAGGTGAGTCCAGACGCTGAGGCGCTCAGGTGAGTCCAGACACTGAGGCGCTCAGGTGAGTCCAGACGCTGAGGCGCTCAGGTGAGTCCAGACACTGAGGCGCTCAGGTGAGTCCAGACACTGAGGCGCTCAGGTGAGTCCAGACACTGAGGCGCTCAGGTGAGTCCAGACGCTGAGGCGCTCAGGTGAGTCCAGACACTGAGGCGCTCAGGTGAGTCCAGACACTGAGGCGCTCAGGTGAGTCCAGACACTGAGGCGCTCAGGTGAGTCCAGACACTGAGGCGCTCAGGTGAGTCCAGACGCTGAGGCGCTCAGGTGAGTCCAGACACTGAGGCGCTCAGGTGAGTTCAGACACTGAGGCGCTCAGGTGAGTCCAGACGCTGAGGCGCTCAGGTGAGTCCAGACGCTGAGGCGCTCAGGTGAGTCGAGACACTGAGGCGCTCAGGTGAGTCCAGACACTGAGGCGCTCAGGTGAGTCCAGACACTGAGGCGCTCAGGTGAGTCCAGATGCTGAGGCGCTCAGGTGAGTCCAGACGCTGAGGCGCTCAGGTGAGTCGAGACACTGAGGCGCTCAGGTGAGTCCAGACACTGAGGCGCTCAGGTGAGTCCAGACACTGAGGCGCTCAGGTGAGTCCAGACACTGAGGCGCTCAGGTGAGTCCAGACGCTGAGGCGCTCAGGTGAGTCCAGACACTGAGGCGCTCAGGTGAGTTCAGACACTGAGGCGCTCAGGTGAGTCCAGACGCTGAGGCGCTCAGGTGAGTCCAGACGCTGAGGCGCTCAGGTGAGTCCAGACACTGAGGCGCTCAGGTGAGTCCAGACGCTGAGGCGCTCAGGTGAGTCCAGACACTGAGGCGCTCAGGTGAGTCCAGACACTGAGGCGCTCAGGTGAGTCCAGACACTGAGGCGCTCAGGTGAGTCCAGACGCTGAGGCGCTCAGGTGAGTCCAGACACTGAGGCGCTCAGGTGAGTCCAGACACTGAGGCGCTCAGGTGAGTCCAGACACTGAGGCGCTCAGGTGAGTCCAGACACTGAGGCGCTCAGGTGAGTCCAGACGCTGAGGCGCTCAGGTGAGTCCAGACACTGAGTAAGTAAGTAAGTAAGTAATATATATTTATATAGCGCTTTTCGAGACCAGGGTCACAAAGCGCTTTAACAATCAAAACAATACTCAAAACAGTACATACGGGGCGCTCAGGTGAGTTGAGACACTGAGGCGCTCAGGTGAGTCCAGACACTGAGGCGCTCAGGTGAGTCCAGACACTGAGGCGCTCAGGTGAGTCCAGACACTGAGGCGCTCAGGTGAGTCCAGACACTGAGGCGCTCAGGTGAGTCCAGACGCTGAGGCGCTCAGGTGAGTCCAGACACTGAGGCGCTCAGGTGAGTCCAGACGCTGAGGCGCTCAGGTGAGTCCAGACGCTGAGGCGCTCAGGTGAGTCCAGACGCTGAGGCGCTCAGGTGAGTCCAGACACTGAGGCGCTCAGGTGAGTCCAGACACTGAGGCGCTCAGGTGAGTCCAGATGCTGAGGCGCTCAGGTGAGTCCAGACGCTGAGGCGCTCAGGTGAGTCGAGACACTGAGGCGCTCAGGTGAGTCCAGACACTGAGGCGCTCAGGTGAGTCCAGACACTGAGGCGCTCAGGTGAGTCCAGACACTGAGGCGCTCAGGTGAGTCCAGACACTGAGGCGCTCAGGTGAGTCCAGACACTGGACTATGAACAACAACAACAACAATTATGAACAACAACAACTATGAACAACAGCAACTATGAACATCAACAACAACAACTATGAACAACAACTATGAACAACAACTATGAACAACAACTATGAAAAACAACAACATCTATCAACAAAAACAACAACTATGAACAACAAAAACAACTATGAACAACAACAACATCTATCAACAAAAACAACAACTATGAACAACAAAAACAACTATGAAAAACAACAACAACAACTATGAACAACAACAACAAAAACTATGAACAACAACAACTATAAACAACAACCATGAACAACAACTATGAACAACAACTATGAACAAAAACTATGAACAACAACAACAACTATGAACAACAACAACTATAAACAACAACCATGAACAAAAACTATGAACAACAACTATGAACAACAACAACAACAAATATGAACAACAACAACAAAAACTATGAACAACAACCATGAACAACAACTATGAACAACAACAACTATGAACAACAACTATGAACAACAAAAACAACTATGAAAAACAACAACATCTATCAACAAAAACAACAACTATGAACAACAAAAACAACTATGAAAAACAACAACAACAACTATGAACAACAACAACTATAAACAACAACCATGAACAAAAACTATGAACAACAACTATGAACAACAACAACAACAAATATGAACAACAACAACAAAAACTATGAACAACAACCATGAACAACAACTATGAACAACAACAACTATGAACAACAACTATGAACAACAAAAACAACTATGAAAAACAACAACATCTATCAACAAAAACAACAACTATGAACAACAAAAACAACTATAAAAAACAACAACAACAACTATGAACAACAACAACAAAAACTATGAACAACAACAACTATAAACAACAACCATGAACAACAACTATGAACAACAACTATGAACAAAAACTATGAACAACAACAACTATGAACAACAACAACTATAAACAACAACCATGAACAAAAACTATGAACAACAACTATGAACAACAACAACAACAAATATGAACAACAACAACAAAAACTATGAACAACAACCATGAACAACAACTATGAACAACAACAACTATGAACAACAACTATGAACAACAACAACTATATACAACAACCATGAACAACAACTATGAACAAAAACTATGAACAACAACTATGAACAACAACTATGAACAACAACTATGAACAACAACAACTATGAACAACAACTATGAACAACAACTATGAACAACAACAACTATGAACAACAACAACAAAAACTATGAACAACAACCATGAGCAACAACTATGAACAACAACAACTATGAACAACAACAACTATGAACAACAACCATGAACAACAACTATGAACAAAAACATCGATAAACAACAACTATGAACAAAAACTATGAACAACAACAACAACATCTATGAAAAACAACAACAACTATAAACAACAATAACAAATATGAAAAACAACAACTATGAACAACAACAACAACTATAAACACAATATCTATGAACAACAACAACAACAACTATAAACACAATATCTATGAACAACAACAACAACTATGAACAACAACAACAACAACTATTAACACAACAACTATGAACAACAACACAAACTATGAACAACATCTTCTTCCTCAAAGGTCAACATAAACAACATACCTTACAAAGGTTACATGTGACGATGCCTTCAAGGACCAGATGTCATTGTAAACGTCTCTTGTCGTCGACTTGTTCAACTTTCCGTCACAAACATCAGCTTGAGCTGCAGCCGCTCACGAGGCCTGAGCAGGTGTTCTGTGTCCGACTGCTGCGTGACCTCGTGACCCCGGCCTCGTCTGGCGCAGGAATCTATTGTGAGAGTCTGTCTGTGCAACAATAACTCAGTGACAATGAAGATAATGGTTATTGTTCGGGATGTTCTGCTGTGAAGGTTTCATCCATGGAATCATGTTTGTCTGAATCATACGACGACGTCAACAACAACAACAACAACGACAACAACAACAACAACAACAACGACGACGACAACAACGACAACGACAACGACAACAACAACAACAACAACGACAACAACAACGACAACAACAACAACAACAGCAACGACAACAACCACAACAGCAACGACAACAACGACAACAACAACAGCAACAGCAACGACAACAACGACAACAACCACAACAGCAACGACAACAACGACAACAACAACAGCAACAACAACGACAACAACAACAAAAACAGCAACGACAACAACAACAACAACAACAGCAACAACAGCAACGACAACAACAACAACCACAACAACAACAACGACAACAACAACAGCAACAACAACAACAACAACAGCAACAACAACAGCAACGACAACAACAACAACAACGACAGCAACAGCAACGACAACAACGACAACAACGACAACAACAACGACAACAACAATGGCAACAACAACAACAACAGCAACCACAACAACAACAACAACAACATGATGGCAATAAAAACATCTTCGTGAACAGAAAAACTTTTGTGCGTCTGGACGAGAACCACAGATCATTTTCATTTCTTCGGAATTTATTTTGACAAAAACTTGTGTTTGTGGTATCCCTTGTGTCGTAGTGAATGTTCTTCAAGACGCAGTATTTATTCATCATGACCATGTTTTAATTATTACTTTATAAAGTTGCTCTGAAATCTGGACGAACGAGAGGTTACGAGAGTCCATTATGACGTAATAATGGCTTCACTCCTCCTCCAGCTGTAATCACGCTTTGTTTATACAACGAGTCCCTTGGAGGTGGAGACCATTGATGACGTGCGGTGACAAACTTCCATGTTTGACCAATCACAGCAGAGTGGGTGTGGTTAGGGTCAACAAGATTTCATCTCCAGAAAAACATGCAGTTTTCAGAACCAGTTTGTATTTTATTTCGCTACATTTCCAAAATACAGTCTCAAAAATGTAAAATATAAAAGGTTTTACAATGTTCAAGTAAAAATAAAGAAAGAACATATTTGTCTTTTGTAAATTCTTAAGTAGTCATTCTTTACTAGTCATTCTTAGTCATTCTTAAGTAGTAATTCTTAAGTAGTCATTCTTTACTAGTCATTCTTAGTCATTCTTAAGTAGTGATTCTTAAGTAGTAATTCTTCAGTAGTAATTCTTAACTAGTCATTCTTAAGTAGTGATTCTTAAGTAGTAATTCTTAAGTAGTAATTCTTAACTAGTCATTCTTAAGTAGTGATTCTTAAGTAGTAATTCTTAAGTAGTAATTCTTAACTAGTCATTCTTAAGTAGTGATTCTTAAGTAGTAATTCTTAAGTAGTAATTCTTAACTAGTCATTCTTTACTAGTCATTCTTAGTGATTCTTAAGTAGTGATTCTTAAGTAGTAATTCTTAAGTAGTAATTCTTAAGTAGTCTTTCTTAAGTAGTAATTCTTAAGTAGTCATTCTTTACTAGTCATTCTTAGTCATTCTTAAGTAGTGATTCTTAAGTAGTAATTCTTAAGAAGTAATTCTTAACTAGTCATTCTTTGTCATTCTTAAGTAGTGATTCTTAACTAGTAATTCTTAAGTAGTAATTCTTAAGTAGTCTTTCTTAAGTAGTCATTCTTAACTAGTCATTCTTAAGTAGTCATTCTTAACTTGTCATTCTTTACTAGTCATTCTTAGTCATTCTTAAGTAGTGATTCTTAACTAGTAATTCTTAAGTAGTAATTCTTAACTAGTCATTCTTAACTAGTCATTCTTTACTAGTAATTCTTAAGTAGTCATTCTTAACTAGTCATTCTTAAGTAGTAATTCTTAACTAGTCATTCTTAACTAGTCATTCTTAAGTAGTCATTCTTAACTTGTGATTCTTTACTAGTCATTCTTAGTCATTCTTAAGTAGTGATTCTTAACTAGTAATTCTTAAGTAGTAATTCTTAACTAGTCATTCTTAACTAGTCATTCTTTACTAGTAATACTTAAGTAGTCATTCTTAACTAGTCATTCTTAACTAGTCATTCTTAACTAGTCATTCTTAACTAGTCATTCTTAACTAGTCATTCTTAAGTAGTAATTCTTAAGTAGTAATTCTTAAGTAGAAATTCTTAACTAGTCATTCTTAAATAGTCATTCTTTACTAGTCATTGTTAGTCATTTTTAAGTAGTGATTCTTAACTAGTCATTCCTAACTAGTAATTGTCGAGTAGTAATTCTTAAGTAGTAATTCTTAACTAGTCATTCTTAACTAGTCATTCTTAAGTAGTCTTTCTTAAGTAGTCATTATTAAGTAGTCATTCTTAACTAGTTATTCTTAAGTAGTAATTCTTATCTAGTCAATCTTAAGTAGTCATTCTTAACTAGTCATTCTTAGTCATTCTTAAGTAGTGATTCTTAACTAGTAATTCCTAACTACTAATTCTCGAGTAGTAATTCTTAACTAGTAATTCTTAACTAGTAATTCTTATGTAGTAATTCTAAACTAGTCATTCTTAACTAGTATTTCTTAACTAGTAATTCTCGAGTAGTAATTCTTAAGTAGTTATTCTTAACTAGTAATTCTTATGTAATCATTTTTATGTAGTAATTCTTAACTAGTATTTCTTAACTAGTAATTCTTATGTAGTAATTCTTAAGAAGTATTTCTTAACTAGTCATTCTTAGTTTATCCCTCTGGAGATGAACATGTTGTTCCTTCAAGACTGACGTTGAAGCCGGACTTAAGCGAAGGTTCCTTCAGTTTCCAGATCAATGATTCCAACAAACACGAACCTAAAATGGATGAAATATTCAAGCGAGGGTTGAAAGCTTGTCTGACGTGTTGAGCTTCAATATTTCATGATCCTAGATGTTTCTGCAGGATGTTTCTTCTCCACTGCTGGAGCCCAGATGTTGCTCGTCCACCTCCAGAAGAATGAATCTTTCATCCTGATCCGATTCCAACTGACTCGGACAAAAGTGTTCCGTCGTCGCGCGAAGACTAAACGCTGTGATTTGTTCCTCAACAGAAGATGTGACACAAACATCTGAGGCCTGTGTTGCGTTCAGGGACCGTAGGAGAAATCTCGGTTCAGGCTGATGGGAGGAGGCCCCGGGACATATCCACGGACTCACCGGAGCAGCAGCAAGACACAGAAGGGACACACAACACACACAAGTAACAACACATGACACAACCTCCTCAAGTACACAACACACACACACTTTATTACTCACAATATAAACCGTGTGATTTTATATTTAATTAAAGAACACACAATAATAAAAGAGTTTACAAGTCAATTGTTCAGTTAAAACAACAGTAATTGAACACAAACAAACACAAATTCATGATTTATAGTTTCATAGTTTGTTTGTCATTCTTTTAACAGAAGAAACACACGAAACACAACAACAATTGTTTTCAAATAAAAGTACATTTACAGATATTAAACCGATCGTGATAATAAAAGATTCTACTCAAAATAAAATATATTTTACATACATTTATACCATCAATGATGTAATAGTTGTGTTTGTTTGTGTTTCATAAACTGATTGAAAGTAAATCAAGTTATTTTAAGAGCTTTTCTTCAACTAAATGTTTCATTTGTTAAATTATTAAAATATTAAACAATAAACATGGTTTTCTACTGATGCTAGAAATTCTTAAATAGTAATTCTTAACTAGTTATTATCAACTAGTAATTCTTAAGTAATCATTCTTAAGCAGTACTGATGGAGATGACCTTTGACCTCCCCCCTAAAACCTTCCCAGAGAGGTCAGTCGAGAGGACCCGGTCCGTGAGGGTCTTCATCCTCTTCAGCGCCGCCTCACGGTGAACCAGGACCTGAAGGTTGTTGTGAAGAAGTTCAACAAAGACGCTTTCATCTCCTCGACGGTGGAGGTCGCCAACATCTGAGGCGGCGTCGCCGAGGAGCTTCAAAGACGGCGTCAGAACCGCTCATCAGAGCCGAGGATCAGAGGGTCCGCCGGGACCAGCCTCCAGAACCAGAACCACCAGAGTCAAGCGCTTTGATGCCCTTTATTATTTATCTCTCTCTTCTGTCTCCGTGACGACGGCGCGTCAACGACACACTCGATCCAGATGTTCACGATGTTTCCGCTTCAAGGTGACGACGCAGTTGTGACGAGCGGCCACCGGGGGCAGACTCCTTTGAAAACTCATCAACCAGAAAATAAAATGTAAGCATGTGATTAGATCTTCGTAAACTTTATGAATCATTTATACGTGACAAGTGCAAAAATGAGTTGATATCAAAAGACATGTCATCATGTTTCTAGTTTAGTTCCTTATGTTACAAGTATTTAAAGAAACAATTCATGATCAAGAACAGAAACATTTAGATACTTTGAAGATCTCCTGAGTCTGAAGAGACTTTGTGGAAAGACTGAGCGTCTCTGGAAGTCCACTAAACTTGAGGTGCACACACTTCACCTCAGGGATCTGTTGACTTCTTACAATGAGATGGTAGAAACTGCTAGATCTGATTACATCAGAAAACTGGTAGCAGCAAATAGGAAAAACCCCAAAGTGTTGTTTGACACGATTAATTCAAAAAGCCAGGCTTAGACCCAACTGACCTCAGTAATTTCAGGCCTATTTCTAAGCTGCCTTTCTTGTCCAAGATCTTGGAGAAGGTGGTGTCTGAGCAGCTGTCTTTGTTCCTGGATCAGAGCGACATCCATGAGAAGTTTCAGTCTGGCTTCCGTAAACATCTACGGAGACAGCTTTACTGAAAGTGTCCAGTGACATCATGATGTCGGCTGACTCGGGTAAATTCACTGTTCTGGTTCTCTTGGATCTGTCCTCAGCCTTTGACACAGTTGATCACCAGATCCTGCTGAGAAGACTGAGGGATGAAGACTGTCTGGGTCTGTGTTAGAATGGTTCTCATCTTACCTTTCTGGGCGCAGTTTTAGTGTATCTGCCAATCAAATGAGGTCTGAATCGGCAGATCTGTTGTGTGGAGTCCCTCAAGGTTCTGTTCTGGGTCCTTTATTGTTTTTGCTGTACTTGATTCCCCTCGGTAAAATCATTCAGAGATTTCCAGATGTTTCTTATCACATTTTTGCTGATGACATCCAGCTCTACTGCTCTGTTGATCAACTGAGCTCCAGGGGCTGAACTTAGTCAATTGTTGCTAGAAATCAAACAATGAGTGAAAACACTTTGAAGCTAAATGTGGACAAAACTGAAACTCTGGTGATTGTTGATGATAAGGTTCCAGGGTTGAGTCAGTACTTGAGTGACTTATGTCAGTCTGTCAAACTGAGCCTGAGAAACCTGGGTGTTGTATTTGATAAAGACATGTCTCTTGTTCGACACTGAAGAAAACTGACCAGAAACTGTTTCCTTCAACTGAGAAAAATCTCTAAACTTAGGAAAATGTTGTCGGAACATGATCTGGATCTTATAATCCATGCGTTTGTTTCTTCTCGTCTGGACTATTGTAACAGTTTGTTTTCATGTCTTAACAAGAAGGATCGTCTCGCCTGCAGTTGATTCAGAACTCTGAGCCGCTCTAGTAGAAGAACTCACATTTCTCCTTCAAACTCTTCACTGGCTTCACGTTTCTTTTTGGATCAACTTTAAAATTCTGGTTCTTACTTTCAGATCTATTCATGGTCAGGCTCCTCCTTACATCACTGATCTGATCCAGCCTTACACCCCAGCTCGGGCTCTGAGGTCTGTGGATCAGAATCTACTTATGGTTCCACGCACACGGCTCAGGACCAGAGGAGAGAAATCTTTTCAGGCTGTTGCTCCTAAGCTTTGGAACAATCTTCTCTCTCTTTGCTCTTGATGATCTACTGACTCCTTTAAGAAACATCTGTGTTTGATGATCTACTGACTCCTTTAAGAAACATCTGTGTTTGATGATCTACTGACTCCTTTAAGAAACATCTGTGTTTGATGATCTACTGACTCCTTCAAGAAACATCTGTGTTTGATGATCTACTGACTCCTTTAAGAAACATCTGTGTTTGATGATCTACTGACTCCTTTAAGAAACATCTGTGTTTGATGATCTACTGACTCCTTTAAGAAACATCTGTGTTTGATGATCTACTGACTCCTTTAAGAAACATCTGTGTTTGATGATCTACTGACTCCATCAAGAAACATCTGCGTTTGATGATCTACTGACTCCTTTATGAAACATCTGTGTTTGATGATCTACTGACTCCTTCAAGAAACATCTGTGTTTGATGATCTACTGACTCCATCAAGAAACATCTGCGTTTGATGATCTACTGACTCCATCAAGAAACATCTGCGTTTGATGATCTACTGATGATCTACTGACTCCTTTAAGAAACATCTGTGTTTGATGATCTACTGACTCCTTCAAGAAACATCTGTGTTTGATGATCTACTGACTCCTTCAAGAAACATGTGTGTTTGATGATCTACTGACTCCTTCAAGAAACATCTGTGTTTGATGATCTACTGACTCCTTCAAGAAACATCTGTGTTTGATGATCTACTGACTCCTTCAAGAAACATCTGTGTTTGATGATCTACTGACTCCTTCAAGAAACATGTGTGTTTGATGATCTACTGACTCCTTCAAGAAACATCTGTGTTTGATGATCTACTGACTCCTTCAAGAAACATGTGTGTTTGATGATCTACTGACTCCTTCAAGAAACATCTGTGTTTGATGATCTACTGACTCCTTCAAGAAACATCTGTGTTTGATGATCTACTGACTCCTTCAAGAAACATGTGTGTTTGATGATCTACTGACTCCTTCAAGAAACATCTGTGTTTGATGATCTACTGACTCCTTCAAGAAACATCTGTGTTTGATGATCTACTGACTCCTTCAAGAAACATCTGTGTTTGATGATCTACTGACTCCTTCAAGAAACATCTGTGTTTGATGATCTACTGACTCCTTCAAGAAACATCTGTGTTTGATGATCTACTGACTCCTTCAAGAAACATCTGTGTTTGATGATCTACTGACTCCTTCAAGAAACATCTGTGTTTGATGATCTACTGACTCCTTCAAGAAACATCTGTGTTTGATGATCTACTGACTCCTTCAAGAAACATCTGTGTTTGATGATCTACTGACTCCTTCAAGAAACATCTGTGTGTTTGATGATCTACTGACTCCTTCAAGAAACATCTGTGTTTGATGATCTACTGACTCCTTCAAGAAACATCTGTGTTTGATGATCTACTGACTCCTTCAAGAAACATGTGTGTTTGATGATCTACTGACTCCTTCAAGAAACATCTGTGTTTGATGATCTACTGACTCCTTCAAGAAACATCTGTGTTTGATGATCTACTGACTCCTTCAAGAAACATCTGTGTTTGATGATCTACTGACTCCTTCAAGAAACATCTGTGTTTGATGATCTACTGACTCCTTTAAGAAACATCTGTGTTTGATGATCTACTGACTCCTTCAAGAAACATCTGTGTTTGATGATCTACTGACTCCTTCAAGAAACATCTGTGTTTGATGATCTACTGACTCCTTCAAGAACCATCTGTGTTTGATGATCTACTGACTCCTTCAAGAAACATCTGTGTTTGATGATCTACTGACTCCTTCAAGAAACATCTGTGTTTGATGATCTACTGACTCCTTCAAGAAACATCTGTGTTTGATGATCTACTGACTCCTTCAAGAAACATCTGTGTTTGATGATCTACTGACTCCTTCAAGAAACATCTGTGTTTGATGATCTACTGACTCCTTCAAGAAACATCTGTGTTTGATGATCTACTGACTCCTTCAAGAAACATCTGTGTGTTTGATGATCTACTGACTCCTTCAAGAAACATCTGTGTTTGATGATCTACTGACTCCTTCAAGAAACATCTGTGTTTGATGATCTACTGACTCCTTCAAGAAACATGTGTGTTTGATGATCTACTGACTCCTTCAAGAAACATCTGTGTTTGATGATCTACTGACTCCTTCAAGAAACATCTGTGTTTGATGATCTACTGACTCCTTCAAGAAACATCTGTGTTTGATGATCTACTGACTCCTTCAAGAAACATCTGTGTTTGATGATCTACTGACTCCTTCAAGAAACATCTGTGTTTGATGATCTACTGACTCCTTCAAGAAACATCTGTGTTTGATGATCTACTGACTCCTTCAAGAAACATCTGTGTTTGATGATCTACTGACTCCTTCAAGAAACATCTGTGTTTGATGATCTACTGACTCCTTCAAGAAACATCTGTGTTTGATGATCTACTGACTCCTTCAAGAAACATCTGTGTGTTTGATGATCTACTGACTCCTTCAAGAAACATCTGTGTTTGATGATCTACTGACTCCTTCAAGAAACATCTGTGTTTGATGATCTACTGACTCCTTCAAGAAACATGTGTGTTTGATGATCTACTGACTCCTTCAAGAAACATCTGTGTTTTTTTTTTTGTTTTTTTTTTTTTTAGAATCCCTTATTAGTCCCGCGAGGGGAAATTCAACCATTCACACATACTGATGGGAGTAGGCTGCACACTTGCGCCAAGTTCACCATCAGGAGCAATCAGGGTGAAGTGTCTTGCTCAGGGACACAACGACACAAGCTTGTCTGGAGCTGGGATTGAACCTGCAACCTTTTGGACTGCAGGCAACCACTCTACCATCTGAGCTATGACGCCCCTGTTTGATGATCTACTGACTCCTTTAAGAAACATCTTAAGACGTTTCTATTTGTTCAGGCTTTTCCTTGAATTTCTCGAACTCCTGTGTTGTTCTCAGTATTATCTTGATCTTTAAAGTATGTACTTTTTTGAGTATTGTTTTGATTGTCTAAGCGCTTTGTGACCCTGGTCTCGAAAAGCGCTATATAAATAAATATTACTTACTTACTTACCTACTTTCAATCCTTGTCTCAACTCAGAGGTGACATCATTGTTGGTCACATGACTATAACATGTTTATAAAGATCTCCTGGTCTTAACGTGTTCACACGTGTCACTCAGTTATTTAATGCGTTGATAAAAACACATTATTCTGGTTCTTAGAAAGGATTCTTGCCACGTTGGTAAATCTTTCAACTATTAAATATCATCTTGAACTCATCGTTAACCTTTAACTAGGACTTCTTAACTGTGATACAAGATCTTCTCCAGGTCTGGACCTTCTTGGTTCTGGATCTTCTCTCTGGTTCATCCTGAAGCTCCATGAATGCTTGTTATCCGAGGACTAAACGTTGAGTCTTCTTGAAACACTTCCTCGAGATTATTGAGGTGTTGGTGAAGCTTCATGAAACAGTGTCACAGGTCAGTAGGTGGCGCCATGGCTTTAAAAATGATGTTTCATTAGAACACTTGTTCAAAACAAAGTAGTGCAAAGACGCCATCTGGTGGACTCTGAAGATAATGACACTGTTTCATGAAGTTTCATCTACACGTCACTACCATCTAGTGGACTCTGGAGATAATGACACTGTTTCATGAAGCTTCATCAACACAACACTACCATCTAGTGGACTCTGAAGGTAATGACACTGTTTCACAAAGCTTCATCTACACGCCACTACCATCTAGTGGACTCTGAAGATAATGACACTGTTTCATGAAGCTTCATCAACACGTAACTACCATCTAGTGGACTCTGAAGATAATGACACTGTTTCATGAAGCTTCATCAACACATCACTACCATCTAGTGGACTCTGAAGATAATGACACTGTTTCATGAAGCATCATCAACACATCACTACCATCTAGTGGACTCTGAAGATAATGACACTGTTTCATGAAGCTTCATCAACACGTAACTACCATCTAGTGGACTCTGAAGATAATGACACTGTTTCATGAAGCTTCATCAACACATCACTACCATCTAGTGGACTCTGAAGATAATGACACTGTTTCATGAAGCTTCATCAACACATCACTACCATCTAGTGGACTCTGAAGATAATGACACTGTTTCATGAAGCTTCATCAACACGTCACTACCATCTAGTGGACTCTGAAGATAATGACACTGTTTCATGAAGCTTCATCGACACATCACTACCATCTAGTGGACTCTGAAGATAATGACACTGTTTCATGAAGCTTCATCTACACATCACTACCATTTAGTGGACTCTGAAGATAATGACACTGTTTCAAGAAGCTTCATCGACACATCACTACCATCTAGTGGACTCTGAAGATAATGACACTGTTTCATGAAGCTTCATTAACACATCACTACCATTTAGTGGACTCTGAAGATAATGACACTGTTTCATGAAGCTTCATCGACACATCACTACCATCTAGTGGACTCTGAAGATAATGACACTGTTTCATGAAGCTTCATCAACACATCACTACCATCTAGTGGACTCTGAGGATAATGACACTGTTTCATGAAGCTTCATCAAAACATCACTACCATCGAGTGGACTCTGAAGATAATGAAACTGTTTCATGAAGGTTCATCGACACATCACTACCATCTAGTGGACTCTGAAGATAATGACACTGTCTCATGAAGCTTCATCAACACATCACTACCATCTAGTGGACTCTGAAGATAATGACACTGTTTCATGAAGCTTCATCGACACATCACTACCATCTAGTGGACTCTGAAGATAATGACACTGTTTCATGAAGCTTCATCAACACATCACTACCATCTAGTGGACTCTGAAGATAATGACACTGTTTCATGAAGCTTCATCAACACATCACTACCATCTAGTGGACTCTGAAGATAATGACACTGGTTCATGAAGCTTCATGCTTTGTTTTGAACAAGTGTTCTACTGAAACATCATTTTTGAAGGTGCCACCTACTGACCTCTGAACAACATGACACTGTTTCATGAAGCTTCACCAACATGTCACTGGGTTGATGAAGCTCTGTGTGTACTTTCAGAGGCCACTCGGAAACCTATTGGTTTGAAAATAGGAAACCTTTTCACAAAGCTTCATCACTGAGTCGAGGCGTCAACCATGAGTTAGATGAGGACAGCGACGAGGAGGATGAGGAGGACGAGGAGGACGAGGAGGACGAGGAGGACGAGGAGGACGAGGAGGACGAGGAGGACGAGGAGGACGAGGAGGACGAGGAGGACGAGGAGGACGAGGAGGACGGTCCTCAGTGATGAACCGATGCGACGGTAGGTGAACTTTCTCACGTCCACCGGTTAAAGTCAAGATGTGCTGGTTTGAAGGTCGGCTCATGAGAAGCTGACGCTGGAGTCGTTGCTGCTCAGATAAATATTTTTCAGACGCTAATGAGCCGGAAATGTTTCCACGGAGAAGAAATCATTTGCACAAACGGCTCGTTTCCCTTTTCTCGACTCTCTCTCCGGAACCATCTCTCAGGTGAGTCCACCTGTAAACAACGCTAACGACTGTGAGATGAATATTGAGATCTTCCATTACCTGAGTCGTTGAGCTGCGACGTGACGAGCCAGAATCAATCGTCGACGCTAACCTAGTGCGCTCGGCTGCGCACGTGACACCCTCCCACTCAGAGAGTTATCGTCGCTACATTACCCTGATCATCTTTAACGACTGATGAACGACTGACGAACGACTGACGAACGACTGACGAACGACTGACGAACGACTGACGAACGACTGACGAACGACTGACGAACGACTGACGAACGACTGACGAACGACTGACGAACGACTGACGAACGACTGACGAACGACTGATGATGGTTCATGAGTCGTTATCTTTCCAGTGTCGCACAATTCTAAAATTGTGCCACGACCCGAAACGAAAAGACACATTTAAGGCACACACACATAAAACACAGAAATTATAACACTGGACACAACCTCCTCAAGTACACAACACAAAACATTTCAAGACCCACTGAAACACACACACACATCAATTATTACTCACCAAAACACAAATGACATTACACACACTTCCAAGCAAATAGCAACACACACACTATGATCCAATACACACTCACAGCAAAACCAGCCTACTACATGTATTTAAAAACACACAAACAAAACTCTCCACTCAAGGTGACTTGAGAATAGAATTGTTCAGCCCCCCCACCCCCTCTCAGCATGTTCCCTCCTGTGGTGCCACAATGATCGCAGGTTTACGTAACAACAATCACTGTTCAAAGGTGATTTTAGATAAAAGCAATGTTTGCTTTTATTGGTAGAAAAGCTAAATGACTGATCTTGGGACTTGTGTTGTCAAACTTGTGTAGTCACAGATGTGTAGTCACAGTTGTGTTGTCAAACTTGTGTAGTCACAGATGTGTTGTTAGAGTTCTATAGTCAAAGTTGTGTAGTCACAGTTGTGTCGTCACAGTTGTGTAGTCACAGCTGTGTAGTCACAGTTGTGTCGTCACAGTTGTGTTGTCACAGTTGTGTCGTCACAGTTGTGTCGTCACAGTTGTGTAGTCACAGTTGTGCGTCTGTGAAACGTGGGCTCCATAGAAACAACCTTTGAATTATTGAGTGAATTAAAAACAATGAATATTTCATGAAACTTCTTCTTCTCTCGTGTTTGTCGTTTCACGGATTAAACACAAACACATCACAACGTTAACAGAAGTTTAGCAGAAACTCTGGCCCCGACCCGTGGACTCCTCCCTTCCTCTAACTACTGTTCCATTCTTTCCAATGTTTATCCTCCATTCCTGCTTGTTTCATTCTGTCCATCCATCCATACTTTGTTGTTTTCTTTCTTTTATTCTTTCCTTCACTTCTTTCTGCCTCGACACTTTTCCTTTCACCTACATCTGATGCACCAGTTTATTCATCCCTCCATTCTTTCTTTTTCTTAACATCCTCCTATTCCTAAATCTTACATCCATTTTAATTTTCTACTTTTGTTTTTTTTTTATCCTTCAATTGTTTTACCACAAATCAATTTTTTCATTCAACAATCTACCAGTTTATTCAATATACTTGCGAGGAGAGAGTTACCACGAGTAATAGTGAGGAGAGAGTTACCACGAGTAATAGTGAGGAGAGAGTTACCACGAGTAATAGTGAGGAGAGAGTTATCACGGGTACTAGTGAGGAGACAGTTACCACGAGTACTAGTGAGGAGAGAGTTACCACGAGTAATAGTGAGGAGAGAGTTACCAAGAGTAATAGTGAGGAGAGAGTTACCACGAGTAATAGTGAGGAGAGAGTTATCACGAGTAATAGTGAGGAGAGAGTTACCACGAGTACTAGTGAGGAGAGAGTTATCACGAGTAATAGTGAGGAGAGAGTTACCACGAGTAATAGTGAGGAGAGAGTTACCACGAGTAATAGTGAGGAGAGAGTTACCACGAGTAATAGTGAGGAGAGAGTTACCACGAGTAATAGTGAGGAGAGAGTTACCACGAGTAATAGTGAGGAGAGAGTTATCACGAGTAATAGTGAGGAGAGAGTTACCACGAGTAATAGTGAGGAGAGAGTTACCACGAGTAATAGTGAGGAGAGAGTTACCACGAGTAATAGTGAGGAGAGAGTTACCACGAGTAATAGTGAGGAGAGAGTTACCACGAGTAATAGTGAGGAGAGAGTTACCACGAGTAATAGTGAGGAGAGAGTTACCACGAGTAATAGTGAGGAGAGAGTTACCACGAGTACTAGTGAGGAGAGAGTTATCACGAGTAATAGTGAGGAGAGAGTTACCACGAGTACTAGTGAGGAGAGAGTTACCACGAGTAATAGTGAGGAGAGAGTTATCACGGGTACTAGTGAGGAGAGAGTTATCACGAGTACTAGTGAGGAGAGAGTTACCACGAGTAATAGTGAGGAGAGAGTTATCACGGGTACTAGTGAGGAGACAGTTACCACGAGTACTAGTGAGGAGAGAGTTACCACGAGTAATAGTGAGGAGAGAGTTACCACGAGTAATAGTGAGGAGAGAGTTACCACGAGTACGAGTGAGGAGAGAGTTACCACGAGTAATAGTGAGGAGAGAGTTACCACGAGTACTAGTGAGGAGAGAGTTACCACGAGTACTAGTGAGGAGAGAGTTACCACGAGTAATAGTGAGGAGAGAGTTACCACGAGTACTAGTGAGGAGAGAGTTACCACGAGTAATAGTGAGGAGAGAGTTATCACGAGTACTAGCGAGGAGCGAGTTACCACGAGTAATAGTGAGGAGAGAGTTATCACGAGTACTAGCGAGGAGCGAGTTACCACGAGTACTAGTGAGGAGAGAGTTACCATGAATAATAGTCAGGAGAGAGTTACCACGAGTAATAGTGAGGAGGGAATTATCAAGAGTACTAGTGAGGAGAGAGTTACCACGAGTAATAGTGAGGAGAGAGTTATCACGAGTAATAGTGAGGAGAGAGTTATCACGAGTACTAGTGAGGAGAGAGTTATCACGAGTACTAGTGAGGAGAGAGTTACCACGAGTAATAGTGAGGAGAGAGTTATCACGAGTAATAGTGAGGAGAGAGTTATCACGAGTACTAGTGAGGAGAGAGTTATCACGAGTACTAGTGAGGAGAGAGTTACCACGAGTAATAGTGAGGAGAGAGTTACCACGAGTAATAGTGAGGAGAGAGTTATCACGAGTACTAGCGAGGAGCGAGTTACCACGAGTAATAGTGAGGAGAGAGTTATCACGAGTACTAGCGAGGAGCGAGTTACCACGAGTACTAGTGAGGAGAGAGTTACCACGAGTGATAGTGAGGAGAGAGTTATCACGAGTACTTGTGAGGAGAGAGTTATCACAAGTACTAGTGAGGAGAGAGTTACCACGAGTAATAGTGAGGAGAGAGTTATCACGAGTACTAGCGAGGAGCGAGTTACCACGAGTACTAGCGAGGAGCGAGTTACCACGAGTAATAGTGAGGAGAGAGTTATCACGAGTACTAGCGAGGAGCGAGTTACCACGAGTACTAGTGAGGAGAGAGTTACCACGAGTGATAGTGAGGAGAGAGTTATCACGAGTACTTGTGAGGAGAGAGTTATCACGAGTAATAACTCGAGTAATAGTGAGGAGAGAGTTATCACGAGTACTAGTGAGGAGAGAGTTATCACGAGTAATAGTGAGGAGAGAGTTATCACGAGTAATAACTTGAGTAATAGTGAGGAGAGAGTTATCACGAGTAATAGTGAGGAGAGAGTTATCACGAGTAATAACTCGAGTAATAGTGAGGAGAGAGTTATCACGAGTAATAACTTGAGTAATAGTGAGGAGAGAGTTATCACGAGTAATAGTGAGGAGAGAGTTATCACGAGTAATAACTCGAGTAATAGTGAGGAGAGAGTTATCACGAGTAATAGTGAGGAGAGAGTTATCACGAGTAATAACTCGAGTAATAGTGAGGAGAGAGTTATCACGAGTAATAGTGAGGAGAGAGTTATCACGAGTAATAACTCGAGTAATAGTGAGGAGAGAGTTATCACGAGTAATAGTGAGGAGAGAGTTATCACGAGTAATAACTCGAGTAATAGCGAGGAGAGAGTTATCACGAGTAATAGTGAGGAGAGAGTTATCACGAGTAATAACTCGAGTACTAGTGAGGAGAGAGTTATCACGAGTACTAGTGAGGAGAGAGTTATCACGAGTACTAGTGAGGAGAGAGTTATCACGAGTAATAGCGAGGAGAGAGTTATCACGAGTAATAGTGAGGAGAGAGTTACCACGAGTACTAGTGAGGAGAGAGTTATCACGAGTAATAGTGAGGAGAGAGTTATCACGAGTAATAGTGAGGAGAGAGTTACCACGAGTACTAGTGAGGAGAGAGTTATCACGAGTAATAGTGAGGAGAGAGTTATCACGAGTACTAGTGAGGAGAGAGTTATCACGAGTAATAGTGAGGAGAGAGTTATCACGAGTAATAGTGAGGAGAGAGTTATCACGAGTACTAGTGAGGAGAGAGTTATCACGAGTACTAGTGAGGAGAGAGTTATCACGAGTAATAGTGAGGAGAGAGTTATCACGGGTACTAGTGAGGAGACAGTTACCACGAGTACTAGTGAGGAGAGAGTTACCACGAGTAATAGTGAGGAGAGAGTTACCACGAGTAATAGTGAGGAGAGAGTTACCACGAGTAATAGTGAGGAGAGAGTTATCACGAGTACTAGTGAGGAGACAGTTACCACGAGTACTAGTGAGGAGAGAGTTACCACGAGTAATAGTGAGGAGAGAGTTACCACGAGTAATAGTGAGGAGAGAGTTACCACGAGTAATAGGGAGGAGAGAGTTACCACGAGTAATAGTGAGGAGAGAGTTATCACGAGTAATAGTGAGGAGAGAGTTACCATTTGATCCTTCAGTTGTTTTACCACAAATCCATTTTTTCATTCAACAATCTATTCTCCGTACCTTCGTCTGAAGCTAAAAACATTTTCTTTTTCATTCCCTTTTACGTCCATCACTCCATCCCTCCATTCATTCCCTCTCTCCCGGTGTTGCCGTCTCATTAGGTTCCTTCCTTCTCGCACAACTTCCTCTCCATCCCTCTCCCAGCTCGCTCTCCTTTCTTCCGCTTCCTCCCTCCATCCATCACGTCCTCCTCTTCCAATCATACGCCGTGAAAACAAAGAGCAGGAATTTTCACGCCGAGCCTTAATGGCGGCAATTAAAAAGTGGGAGTCGGCGGCCATTATTGAGACGGAGACTTACGGGGCGGCGAGAATTTGTGATTACGAAAACGCAATCCATCTCATCCCGCGGCGGCGGCGAGGAGTCAGACGCAGCCGCGAGCGACGGCACTAATTGAACTCTCCGTCTCCAGGCTCGTGGTCGCCGGGCGAGTCACGCCGCTCTTTCATCTTCTTCTTCTCTTATGAAGCAGGTTTTGTCTCCGGAGACGAGCATCACCTCGGACGGACGTCGACTCGGAACAGACGACCGCGGATCCGTCGCGATCGCTGGTGTCGTGTGATGAGTCTGAAGCTTTTCTTTCTTCTTCTCTTCTGAGCTCCGTAGATCCACGAACTCAAGCGAGAGAACCGACAGATCCAGGGTTTCATCGTAGCTTCTACTCACAGTTAGCTAATGGAAAATTACATACATGTAAAAAGTTGACGTTCGTTCATCAGTGTCATCCGAATATTGAATTGTTTTACATTTTAAGTTAAAGTTCAACCAGGATTCAAACCAAGACTGAGCTCCAATTGCTACATTAAAACATTTCTGTCTCTCGGATCAGATTAAAAGAATCAACATTAGTCGACGTGAGAACATGAGTGAAGGTTGAGGTTTGGGTTTAAATATTGATGAGATTATCAGACGGGGATTGAAACGACCATCGTTTCCATCGTCAATACTCACTACTCGCTTCAAAACCAGCTCTTGTTTCCAAACGTGTGGCTTCACAACAGTACGAGCAGAAGCAACTTTGAAAGATTCATCCTGACCTCGTTCATTCCAGACTCGTAACTCCTCGTCATCGTATGTCGACCTCCTGCAGGATGATACGTGTAGTAACTGTGTTGTTGTTGTTGTTGTTGCATGGCTGTCTTCACCAGGAACGTTTGGCTCAGTTCCTCGTCAACACGACGAAGAACATCCTTGAGTGAATCTAATGAACGTCACACTAGTTTGTCGTCTGAGAGCAGAACAACAGTGGATCTCTTCAACCAGACTTGAACGAAGGATGTTCCGTCCTTGCGTTCCTTGTGTGTGTGTGTGTGTGTGTGTTCAGGGAAGTGTGCATGTTATTGGAACGCTCCATCAAGTGCATTCCTTCATGTGAGAGGCTTTTATTGAGACCTTATTAAACACACGGATGAACCACAACAAGGTCGGATCTTAAAGAGGAGAAGAAAGAAATGTGACATTTTTATTAATCCACGAGAGATATGGGACCTCGGCGAGCGCCGGCCTCGACTGCATCTGATCACTGAGCTTCAGCCCAGACTGTTCCCAGCAAGGTCAGGTCCGAGCGAGTGGAATTGATTCAAAGGAACTCATGCTTCAGAACACGTGAGTCGAGGGTCGTCTTCACTGTTTATCGTCAGAGACAAAATATGTGACGATGGTCAAACTGCGTCGGTTTCGAACCACATGTGAACTCACAGGGTCTCAGAGGACGACCAACCGTCTGTCAGGATGTTTCTCGTCCCTCAGTCTTGACTCGGTGCGTGAGTCACGTTCAGAGTTTGGTTCAAACGTGACGAGGACATGATGCTCGATGAAGCGTGACATGTGATGTCATCATGTCATCTGGTGATGAAGGCGAAAGATTTTAATTCTTGTAGCTCTGAGCCCTCGACGCTGTCGACCACGATATTCTAATAGATCGTCTCAACTCTTGGCTCGGCGTCAGAGAAACAGCACTGAGGTGGTTTTAATCCGACCTTTGAAACAGTCGCCACCAGAGACACCTCAAGTTCTACAGCCAGTGTCTCCTGAGGTGTACCACAAGGGTCAGTTTTAGGTCCCATTTGATTTTCTTTTTACATGCTTCCTCTCGGACAGACTTTAACCCGACACACACCTGCCACTCAGAGACTCTGGAGGTCCAGCTGCTGCTGGTCTAGATGAAGTGACCAGTTGGATGGCTCAGAATCAATAAAACAAAACCAACCCAATAAAACAAAATCAGAGATCATTGTCTTCCACCCTCCAGGTCCCACTCAGGTAAACTTCTTATCATTCATTTTACCAACACGTCAAGAAAACTTTTTGTTTTATCAGCTTAAAATCATTTCACAAATCAAACCCATGATCAATAAACCCATGATCAATAAACCCGTGATCAATAAACCCATGATCAATAAACCCATGATCAATAAACCCGTGATCAATAAACCCATGATCAATAAACCCGTGATCAATAAACCCATGATCAATAAACCCAGGATCAATAGAATATAATAGAATAGAAAAGCTTTATTCATCCCCAGAGGGGGAAACACACTTTCACAACAGCGCAGTTGAAAAAAATAAAGTGCAAGGAAAAAAGAAATAATAAAAGAACCTGTGATCAATAAACCCATGATCAATAAACCCATGATCAATAAACCCGTGATCAATAAACCCATGATCAATAAACCCGTGATCAATAAACCCATGATCAATAAACCCCTGATCAATATACCCATGATCAATAAACCTGTGATCAATAAACCCGTGATCAATAAACCCCTGATCAATAAACCCATGATCAATAAACCCATGATCAATAAACCCCTGATCAATAAACCTATGATCAATAAACCCATCATCAATAAACCCGTGATCAATAAACCCATGATCAATAAACCCATGATCAATAAACCCGTGATCAATAAACCCATGATCAATAAACCTGTGATCAATAAACCCATGATCAATAAACCCAGGATCAATAGAATATAATAGAATAGAAAAGCTTTATTCATCCCCAGAGGGGGAAACACACTTTCACAACAGCGCAGTTGAAAAAAATAAAGTGCAAGGAAAAAAGAAATAATAAAAGAACCTGTGATCAATAAACCCATGATCAATAAACCCATGATCAATAAACCCGTGATCAATAAACCCATGATCAATAAACCCCTGATCAATATACCCATGATCAATAAACCTGTGATCAATAAACCCGTGATCAATAAACCCCTGATCAATAAACCCATGATCAATAAACCCATGATCAATAAACCCCTGATCAATAAACCTATGATCAATAAACCCATCATCAATAAACCCGTGATCAATAAACCCATGATCAATAAACCCATGATCAATAAACCTGTGATCAATAAACCCATGATCAATAAACCAATGATCAATAAACCCATGATCAATAAACCCATGATTAATAAACCCCTGATCAATAAACCCCTGATCAATAAACCCATGATCAAAAAAACCCTGATCAATAAACCCATGATCAATAAACCCATGATCAATAAACCCGTGATCAATAAACCCATGATCAATAAACCCATGATCAATAAACCTCATCAATAAACCTGTGATCAATAAACCCCTGATCAATAAACCCATGATCAAAAGACCCCTGATCAATAAACCCATGATCAATAAACCCATGATCAATAAACCCATGATCAATAAACCCATGATCAATAAACCCATGATCAATAAACCTCATCAATAAACCTGTGATCAATAAACCCCTGATCAATAAACCCATGATCAAAAGACCCCTGATCAATAAACCCATGATCAATAAACCCATGATCAATAAACCCATGATCAATAAACCCCTGATCAATAAACCCATGATCAATAAACCCCTGATCAATAAACCCCTGATCAATAAACCCCTGATCAATAAACCCATGATCAATAGACCCATCATCAATAAACCCCTGATCAATAAACCCATGATCAATAAAACCATCATCAATAAACCCATGATCAATAAACCCATGATCAATAAACCCATCATCAATAAACCCCTGATCAATAAACCCATGATCAATAAACCCATGATCAATAAACCCCTGATCAATAAACCCATGATCAATAAACCCCTGATCAATAAACCTGTGATCAATAAACCCCTGATCAATAAACCCATGATCAATAAACCCATGATCAATAAACCCCTCATCAATAAACCCATGATCAATAAATCCCTGATCAATAAACCCCTGATCAATAAACCCATGATCAATAACCCCTGATCAATAACCCCTGATCAATAACCCCATGATCAATAACCCCTGATCAATAAACCCATGATCAATAAACCCCTGATCAATAAACCCATGATCAATAAACCCCTGATCAATAAACCTGTGATCAATAAACCCCTGATCAATAAACCCCTGATCAATAAACCCATGATCAATAAACCCCTGATCAATAAACCCATGATTAATGAACCCCTGATCAATAAACCTGTGATCAATAAACCCCTGATCAATAAACCCCTGATCAATAAACCCATGATCAATAAACCCCTGATCAATAAACCCCTGATCAATAAACCCATGATCAATAACCCCTGATCAATAAACCCATGATCAATAAACCCCTGATCAATAAACCCCTGATCAATAAACCCCTGATCAATAAACCCATGATCAATAAACCCCTGATCAATAAACCCATGATCAATAAACCCCTGATCAATAAACCCCTGATCAATAAACCCATGATCAATAACCCCATGATCAATAACCCCTGATCAATAACCCCTGACCCTCTCGACCTCAACACATGTCTTCAGCGTCGCTCAGTTATTTCTCTCCTTCACCTTCAGCACGACTCGTCCTCTTGTTGCTCCTGAAACCTCTTTTAACTCGTTGACCGAAGCCTCGTCTCCTCAGACACTCCTGCTGCTCTGCTGAGGAACATCTGAAGCTGCTCTGCTGAGGAACATCTGAAGCTGCTCTGCTGAGGAACATCTGAAGCTGCTCTGCTGAGGAACATCTGAAGCTGCTCTGCTGAGGAACATCTGAAGCTGCTCTGCTGAGGAACATCTGAAGCTGCTCTGCTGAAGAACATCTGAAGCTGCTCTGCTGAGGAACATCTGAAGCTGCTCTGCTGAAGAACATCTGAAGCTGCTCTGCTGAGGAACATCTGAAGCTGCTCTGCTGAAGAACATCTGAAGCTGCTCTGCTGAGGAACATCTGAAGCTGCTCTGCTGAGGAACATCTGAAGCTGCTCTGCTGAGGAACATCTGAAGCTGCTCTGCTGAAGAACATCTGAAGCTGCTCTGCTGAGGAACATCTGAAGCTGCTCTGCTGAGGAACATCTGAAGCTGCTCTGCTGAGGAACATCTGAAGCTGCTCTGCTGAAGAACATCTGAAGCTGCTCTGCTGAGGAACATCTGAAGCTGCTCTGCTGAGGAACATCTGAAGCTGCTCTGCTGAAGAACATCTGAAGCTGCTCTGCTGAGGAACATCTGAAGCTGCTCTGCTGAGGAACATCTGAAGCTGCTCTGCTGAGGAACATCTGAAGCTGCTCTGCTGAGGAACATCTGAAGCTGCTCTGCTGAAGAACATCTGAAGCTGCTCTGCTGAGGAACATCTGAAGCTGCTCTGCTGAGGAACATCTGAAGCTGCTCTGCTGAGGAACATCTGAAGCTGCTCTGCTGAAGAACATCTGAAGCTGCTCTGCTGAGGAACATCTGAAGCTGCTCTGCTGAGGAACATCTGAAGCTGCTCTGCTGAGGAACATCTGAAGCTGCTCTGCTGAGGAACATCTGAAGCTGCTCTGCTGAAGAACATCTGAAGCTGCTCTGCTGAAGAACATCTGAAGCTGCTCTGCTGAAGAACATCTGAAGCTGCTCTGCTGAGGAACATCTGAAGCTGCTCTGCTGAGGAACATCTGAAGCTGCTCTGCTGAGGAACATCTGAAGCTGCTCTGCTGAAGAACATCTGAAGCTGCTCTGCTGAGGAACATCTGAAGCTGCTCTGCTGAGGAACATCTGAAGCTGCTCTGCTGAGGAACATCTGAAGCTGCTCTGCTGAAGAACATCTGAAGCTGCTCTGAAGCAACTTATGAAGCAGACGAACAAACACAGATGAGATCAAATGATGATGAAGAACACGAGTCGTAAGGTTTCTGTAGAATGAAGCAGTAAATCATCAGCTGTCATGTGAGTGTTTTGATGTCAACATACAAGGATACGATATATAGTGATAGTGTAGTAACTTATATATATATGTGTAGTATTGTCCAGTACTTGACTCTGGTGTAGTGATAGTGTAGTAACTTATATATATATGTGTAGTATTGTCCAGTACTTGACTCTGGTGTAGTGATAGTGTAGTAACTTATATATATATGTGTAGTATTGTCCAGTACTTGACTCTGGTGTAGTGATAGTGTAGTAACTTATATATATATGTGTAGTATTGTCCAGTACTTGACTCTGGTGTTGTGATAGTGTAGTATCAAGTATATATGTGTAGTATTGTCCAGTACTTGACTCTGGTGTTGTGATAGTGTAGTAACTTATATATATATGTGTAGTATTGTCCAGTACTTGACTCTGGTGTTGTGATAGTGTAGTAACAAGTATATATGTGTATTATTGTCCAGTACATGACTCTGGTGTTGTGATAGTGTAGTAACAAGTATATATGTGTAGTATTGTCCAGTACTTGACTCTGGTGTTGTGATAGTGTAGTAACTTATATATATATATGTGAAGTATTGTCCAGTACTTGACTCTGGTGTTGTGATAGTGTAGTAACAAGTATATATGTGTATTATTGTCCAGTACTTGACTCTGGTGTTGTGATAGTGTAGTAACAAGTATATATGTGTATTATTGTCCAGTACATGACTCTGGTGTTGTGATAGTGTAGTAACAAGTATATATGTGTAGTATTGTCCAGTACTTGACTCTGGTGTTGTGATAGTGTAGTAACTTATATATATATATGTGAAGTATTGTCCAGTACTTGACTCTGGTGTTGTGATAGTGTAGTAACAAGTATATATGTGTAGTATTGTCCAGTACTTGACTCTGGTGTTGTGATAGTGTAGTAACTTATATATATATGTGTAGTATTGTCCAGTACTTGACTCTGGTGTTGTGATAGTGTAGTAACAAGTATATATGTGTATTATTGTCCAGTACATGACTCTGGTGTTGTGATAGTGTAGTAACAAGTATATATGTGTATTATTGTCCAGTACTTGACTCTGGTCTTATGATAGTGTAGTAACAAGTATATATGTGTATTAGTGTCCAGTACTTGACTCTGGTGTTGTGATAGTGTAGTAACAAGTATATATGTGTATTATTGTCCAGTACATGACTCTGGTGTTGTGATAGTGTAGTAACAAGTATATATGTGTAGTATTGTCCAGTACTTGACTCTGGTGTTGTGATAGTGTAGTAACAAGTATATATGTGTAATATTGTCCAGTACATGACGCTGGTGTTGTGATAGTGTAGTAACAAGTATATATGTGTAGTATTGTCCAGTACTTTACTCTGATGTTGTGATAGTGTAGTAACAAGTATATATGTGTAGTATTGTCCAGTACTTGACTCTGGTGTTGTGATAGTGTAGTAACAAGTATATATATGTGTAGTATTGTCCAGTACTTGACTCTGGTGTTGTGATAGTGTAGTAACAAGTATATATGTGTAGTATTGTCCAGTACTTTACTCTGATGTTGTGATAGTGTAGTAACAAGTATATATGTGTAGTATTGTCCAGTACTTGACTCTGGTGTTGTGATAGTGTAGTAACAAGTATATATGTGTAGTATTGTCCAGTACTTGACTCTGGTGTTGTGATAGTGTAGTAACAAGTATATATGTGTAGTATTGTCCAGTACTTTACTCTGATGTTGTGATAGTGTAGTAACAAGTATATATGTGTAGTATTGTCCAGTACTTGACTCTGGTGTTGTGATAGTGTAGTAACAAGTATATATGTGTAGTATTGTCCAGTACTTGACTCTGGTGTTGTGATAGTGTAGTAACAAATATATATGTGTAGTATTGTCCAGTACTTGACTCTGGTGTTCTGATAGTGTAGTAACAAATATATATGTGTAGTATTGTCCAGTACTTGACTCTGGTGTTGTGATAGTGTAGTAACAAGTATATATGTGTAGTATTGTCCAGTACTTGACTCTGGTGTTGTGATAGTGTAGTAACAAGTATATATGTGTAGTATTGTCCAGTACATGACTCTGGTGTTGTGATAGTGTAGTAACAAATATATATGTGTAGTATTGTCCAGTACTTGACTCTGGTGTTGTGATAGTGTAGTAACAAATATATATGTGTAGTATTGTCCAGTACTTGACTCTGGTGTTGTGATAGTGTAGTAACAAATATATATGTGTAGTTTTGTCCAGTACTTGACTCTGGTGTTGTGATAGTGTAGTAACACATATATATGTGTAGTATTGTTCAGTACATGACTCTGGTGTTGTGATAGTGTAGTAACAAATATATATGTGTAGTATTGTGCAGTACTTGAATCTGGTTTTGTGATAGTGTAGTAACAAATATATATGTGTAGTATTGTCCAGTACATGACTCTGGTGTTGTGATAGTGTAGTAACAAGGATATATGTGTAGTATTGTCCAGTACATGACTCTAGTGTTGTGATAGTGTAGTAACAAATATATATGTGTAGTATTGTCCAGTACTTGACTCTGGTGTTGTGATAGTGTAGTAACAAGTATATATGTGTAGTATTGTCCAGTACTTGACTCTGGTGTTGTGATAGTGTAGTAACTTATATATATATGTGTAGTATTGTCCAGTACTTGACTCTGGTGTTGTGATAGTGTAGTAACAAGTATATACGTGTATTATTGTCCAGTACATGACTCTGGTGTTGTGATAGTGTAGTAACAAGTATATATGTGTATTATTGTCCAGTACTTGACTCTGGTGTTGTGATAGTGTAGTAACAAGTATATATGTGTAGTATTGTCCAGTACTTGACTCTGGTGTTGTGATAGTGTAGTAACAAGTATATATGTGTAGTATTGTCCAGTACTTGACTCTGGTGTTGTGATAGTGTAGTAAAAAGTATTTATGTGTAGTATTGTCCAGTACTTGACTCTGATGTTGGGATAGTGTAGTAACAAGTATATATGTGTAGTATTGTCAGTACTTGACTCTGGTGTTGTGATAGTGTAGTAACAAGTATATATGTGTAGTACTGTCCAGTACTTTTGTTCTGGTTCTCTTGGATCTGTCGTCAGCCTTTGACACAGTTGATCACCAGATCCTGCTGAGAAGACTAAGGGATGAAGTGGGACTGTCTGGGTCTGTGTTAGAATGGTTCTCATCTTACCTTTCTGGGCGCAGTTTTAGTGTATCTGCCAATCAAATGAGGTCTGAATCGGCAGATCTGTTGTGTGGAGTCCCTCAAGGTTCTGTTCTGGGTCCTTTATTGTTTTTGCTGTACTTGATTCCCCTTGGTAAAATCATTCAGAGATTTCCAGATGTTTCTTATCACATTTTTGCTGATGACATCCAGCTCTACTGCTCTTTTGACCCAACTGAGCCCCAAAGGCTGAACAGCTTAGTCAATTGTTTGCTAGAAATCAAACAATGGCTGAGTGAAAACACTTTACAGCTTAATGTGGACAAAACTGAAACTCTGGTGATTGCTCCTGATGATACGATTCCAGGGTTGAGTCAGTACTTGGGTGACTTAGGTCAGTCTGTCAAACTGAGCCTGAGAAACCTGGGTGTTGTATTTGATAAAGACATGTCTCTTGTTCAACACTGTAGAAAACTGACCAGAAACTGTTTCCTTCAACTGAGAAAAATCTCTAAACTTAGGAAAATGCTGTCACAACATGATCTGGAGCTTGTAATCCATGCGTTTGTTTCTTCTCGTCTGGACTATTGTAACAGTTTGTTTTCATGTCTTAACAAGAAGGAGCTGTCTCGTCTGCAGTTGATTCAGAACTCTGCAGCGAGAATTCTGACCCGCTCTAGTAGAAGAACTCACATTTCTCCGGTCCTTAAAACTCTTCACTGGCTTCCAGTTTCTTTCAGGATCAACTTTAAAATTCTGGTTCTTACTTTCAGATCTATTCATGGTCAGGCTCCTCCTTACATCACTGATCTGATCCAGCCTTACACCCCAGCTCGGGCTCTGAGGTCTGTGGATCAGAATCTACTTATGGTTCCACGCACACGGCTCAGGACCAGAGGAGAGAAATCTTTTCAGGCTGTTGCTCCTAAGCTTTGGAACAATCTTCTCTCTCTTTGCGCTTGATGGAGTCTACTGACTCCTTTAAGAAACACCTTAAGACGTTTCTATTTGTTCAGGCTTTTCCTTGAATTTCTCGAACTCCTGTGTTGTTCTCGGTGTTGTCTTGATCTTTGAAGTATGTACTGTTTTGAGTATTGTTTTGATTGTTAAAGCGCTTTGTGACCCTGGTCTCGAAAAGCGCTATATAAATATATATTACTTACTTACTTACTTACTTACTTGACTCTGGTGTTGTGATAGTGTAGTAACAAGAATATATGTGTAGTATTGTCCAGTACTTGACTCTGGTGTTGTGATAGTGTAGTAACAAGTATATATGTGTAGTACTGTCCAGTACTTGACTCTGGTGTTGTGATAGTGTAGTAACAAGAATATATGTGTAGTATTGTCCAGTACTTGACTCTGGTGTTGTGATAGTGTAGTAACAAGAATATATGTGTAGTATTGTCCAGTACTTGACTCTGGTGTTGTGATAGTGTAGTAACAAGAATATATGTGTAGTATTGTCCAGTACTTGACTCTGGTGTTGTGATAGTGTAGTAACAAGTATATATGTGTAGTACTGTCCAGTACTTGACTCTGGTGTTGTGATAGTGTAGTAACAAGAATATATGTGTAGTATTGTCCAGTACTTGACTCTGGTGTTGTGATAGTGTAGTAACAAGTATATATGTGTAGTACTGTCCAGTACTTGACTCTGGTGTTGTGATAGTGTAGTAACAAGAATATATGTGTAGTATTGTCCAGTACTTGACTCTGGTGTTGTGATAGTGTAGTAACAAGTATATATGTGTAGTACTGTCCAGTACTTGACTCTGGTGTTGTGATAGTGTAGTAACAAGAATATATGTGTAGTATTGTCCAGTACTTGACTCTGGTGTTGTGATAGTGTAGTAACAAGTATATATGTGTAGTACTGTCCAGTACTTGACTCTGGTGTTGTGATAGTGTAGTAACAAGAATATATGTGTAGTATTGTCCAGTACTTGACTCTGGTGTTGTGATAGTGTAGTAACAAGGATATATGTGTAGTATTGTCCAGTACTTGACTCTGGTGTTGTGATAGTGTAGTAACAAGTATATATGTGTAGTATTGTCCAGTACTTGACTCTGGTGTTGTAGTATTTACAGACCACATGACTCTTGAAGTCGTAACTACTTTTATTTGTTTTCAAACCAAAATATGTCCAAACATCAGCTTTAAAAGCTGCTGGACTCAGTGTATCCTCTCGTCCTCAGTCATCATTCTTCCTCTTAAAGTATTTTCTCCTTAGGTTTGAAATGTTGTTAAAAATTTACTTTTTTTGTAGACTTAAGCATATTTATGTCTATATTTATTTGTTGTAATCACAGTTCAGTTGATCAGAAGATGATTATACTTGAAGAACGATGTTGTTCTTGTATCATTATAGGTAAATAAATATAAATATGTAAAATCTTATCTTTATGTCATGTGATCACGTCGACCCCACAGCAGCGTCTCAGTCGCAGCTCGACTAGAAGGTTCTCACGAGAGTCTCCAGAGATCTCTGGTCTCAGCAACTGAACACCAGGCAATTTGTCACGAGAGGTGCTGGAGTGTTTCAAGATGGCAGCTCGGGCGTCACTCCTGGACCCTCTGTCCTCAGGGACGTCTCCAGTGTTGCCGGTTCAAGTCCCGGCTGTCTGAGTGGACGAGAAGAAGACACTTGACGGGACTCAAACCAACAACCTTCAGCGGACGAGGAGATGAAACAGTTTTGGTTCTTGAAGGACGTTTGAAAGTAAAGATTCAACGTTTGACACTAAAAACTCACTTTTGCGTTTCATTGTTCGGTCAATTTTAATCTCAGCCCTTGAGTCGGTCGTTAACTAGTTTAGTTGGACTTTAACTAGTTTAGTAGTATGTTTACTAGTTTAGTTGGATGGTAACTAGTTTAGTCAGACGTTAACTAGTTTAGTTGGATGTTAACTAGTTTAGTTGGATGTTAACTAGTTTAGTTGGACTTTAACTAGTTGAGTCGTATGTTAACTAGTTTAGTTGGATGGTAACTAGTTTAGTCAGAAGTTAACTAGTTTAGTTGGATGTTAACTAGTTTAGTTGGACTTTAACTAGTTGAGTCGTATGTTAACTAGTTTAGTTGGATGGTAACTAGTTTAGTCAGAAGTTAACTAGTTTAGTTGGATGTTAACTAGTTAAGTTGGATGGTAACTAGTTAAGTTGGATGGTAACTAATTTAGTCAGAAGTTAACTAGTTTAGTTGGATGTTTACTAGTTTAGTTGGACGTTAGCTAGTTTAGTTGGATGGTAACTAGTTTAGTCAGAAGTTAACTAGTTTAGTTGTATGTTAACTAGTTAAGTTGGATGGTAACTAGTTTAGTTGGATGTTAACTAGTTAAGTTGGATGTTAACTAGTTTAGTTGGATGGTAACTAGTTAAGTTGGATGATAACTAGTTTAGTCAGAAGTTAACTAGTTTAGTTGGATGTTAACTAGTTTAGTTGGATGGTAACTAGTTTAGTCAGAAGTTAACTAGTTTAGTTGGATGTTAACTAGTTTAGTTGGATGGTAACTAGTTTAGCCAGAAGTTAACTAGTTTAGTTGGATGTTAACTCGTTAAGTTGGATGTTAGCTAGTTTAGTCAGAAGTTAACTAGTTTAGTTGGATGTTAACTAGTTTAGTTGGATGGTAACTAGTTTAGTCAGAAGTTAACTAGTTTAGTTGGATGTTAACTAGTTTAGTTGGATGGTAACTAGTTTAGCCAGAAGTTAACTAGTTTAGTTGGATGTTAACTTGTTAAGTTGGATGTTAGCTAGTTTAGTCAGAAGTTAACTAGTTTAGTTGGATGTTAACTAGTTTAGTTGGATGGTAACTAGTTTAGTCAGAAGTTAACTAGTTTAGTTGGATGTTAACTAGTTTAGTTGGATGGTAACTAGTTTAGCCAGAAGTTAACTAGTTTAGTTGGATGTTAACTAGTTTAGTTGGATGGTAACTAGTTTAGCCAGAAGTTAACTAGTTTAGTTGGATGTTAACTCGTTAAGTTGGATGTTAGCTAGTTTAGTCAGAAGTTAACTAGTTTAGTTGGATGTTAACTAGTTTAGTTGGATGTTAACTCGTTAAGTTGGATGTTAGCTAGTGTAACCCACTGTTTACACTGAGTGATGTGCTTTGTGTTGTGCTTAATTAAAATGTATAATATTCTAATGATGAACACTTTAACTTATCATTGAATATTTATTTTCGTTGATGGCATGATTGACAGCTAGTGATGGAATGATTGACAGCTGTCCTCATCATGATCCCGCGTTTTGAGTGACACTGGGCAGGGAATAGGGAGTACTGGGACATTTGAAAGTACTTTTTACAGCGTGACACGGCGAGTGTTTTGATGAACAACTGAATCAAACACAGATTGTGTCGTCAGCCCGACACTCGAAGCGTCTGATGGCAACTACATGTTGAGTCTCACAGCCGATCGCCGACAGCATCTGAAGCCGGTTAGCTGGCTAAACTAACCCACCACTCCCAGTCCCCTCGACACGGAACCCGATCCACCTGACGCTCAGGTACCTTTTTCATTGACTGTCTCTGCGGAGTGAAGCCTCGTCTCTGGTCTCGACACCCGAGCGACTATTCAGGCCTGAACGTTAACTTTTGATGGACAAACTGGTCACTATTTTGAGTTTGGATCCTTTATCAAGTGACATCTTTGGTTTAAATAGATTGTGGGGTTTGTTTGCCGTTGAATATAATAATTCAATGTGTTTTGTTTTAACCATTTGTGAAACTTGTATTATTTAACTATTTGAACTGAAACTAAGTTGGCGAATTCTGGTCCTGCATTCTACTAGGTAGAGCAGGAGCGCTACACTAGTTTAGTTGCATGTTAAATAGTTTAATCCAACGTTAACTAGCTTAGTTGGACATTAACTAGTTTAGTCAGACGTTAACTAGCTTGGTTGGACATTTACTAGTTTAGTTGCACTTTTACTAGTTAAGTTGGACGTTAACTAGTTTAGTCAGACGTTAACTAGTTTAGTTGGGCATTAACTAGTTTAGTTGGGCGTTAGCTAGTTTAGTTGGATGTTTATTAGTTTAGTCAGACGTTAACTAGTTTAGTTGGACTTTAACTAGTTAAGTCAGATGTTAACAAGTTTTTTCAGACTTTTACTAGTTTAGTTGGATGTTAACCAGTCTAGTTGGACGTTAACTAGTTTAGTCAGACTTTAACTAGTTTAGTTGGACGTTAACTAGTTTAGTTGGGCATTATCTAGTTTAGTTGGACGTTTACTAGTTTAGTCAGACGTTAACTAGTTTAGTTGGACGTTAACTAGTTTAGTTGGACTTTAACTAGTTTAGTCAGATGTTAACAAGTTTAGTCGGACATTTACTAGTTTAGTCAGACGTTAACTAGTTTGGTCGGTCGTTGACGAGTTTACTTTTCATCCTTTAAACTACTATAGATCTTCTCTATGGACGTGACTGCCTCACAGTATTGATGTGTTAGTTTATAACGCACACACTTGAACTTTCTTCCAGACACGTACGAGAGACAAACAGTCGTAGAATAAACAAAAGTTCAACAACTTTCCTGAGGCGGATGTAAATCTCTCTGGTGTGTGTGAGTGGGTGTGTTGTGTTCATGAATTATGGATGCACTTTTGTTTAGGTTTGTTCTTCTGCACAAGCATGTATTTCAGGAGCTCATCCAGGTTTGATGGACACGTTTGACGTGTCGATGCGTCGCTTGAACCGCGAGGCGCTGGAGCTCGTTGGCGTGAATTCATTATCAGAGGATGTTCTTCACATAAATCTGACCTCGCACACGTCTGCATCCTGCTCGCACTTTTAGACTCGTTTCCTTCGCCGCCTGATCGATGCTGACAACTGCGTGTCCTCGGGGCGTTTATGAAATACACCACTTTATTATTTGAAATGTATCGACCGCCTTTGTTGAGCAGGAAGCAGTCGAAGTGCTGAGGCTGAACATTGAGCTTCTCTGTCCACGAGTCAGAAAAATGTATTTAAAAGCATCAAAACTGTAAGATAATCTGAAGCTAAACTGAAGCTAAACTAAAACTAATCTGAAGCTAAACTGAAGCTAAACTGAAGCTAAACTGAAACTAACCTGAAGATAATCTGAAGCTAAACTGAAGCTAAACTAAACCTAAACTGAAGCTAAACTGAAGCTAATCTAAAGATAAACTGAAGCTAAACTGAAACTAAACTGAAGATAAACTGAAACTAAACTGAAGATAAACTGAAGCTAAACTGATGCTAAACTGAAACTAAACTGAAGATAAACTGAAGCTAAACTGAAACTAAACTGAAGATAAACTGAAGCTAAACTGAAGCTAAACTGAAACTAAACTGAAGATAAACTGAAGCTAAACTGAAGCTAAACTGAAGCTAAACTGAAGATAAACTGAAGCTAAACTGAAGCTAAACTAAACCTAAACTGAAGCTAAACTGAAGCTAATCTAAAGATAAACTGAAGCTAAACTGAAGATAAACTGAAGCTAAACTGAAGATAAACTGAAGCTAAACTGAAGCTAAACTGAAGATAAACTGAAGCTAAACTGAAGCTAAATAAAGCTAAACTGAACCTAAACTGAAGCTGAACTGAAGATAAACTGAAGATAAACTGAAGATAAACTGAAGGTAGACTGAAGCTGAACTGAAGCTAAACTGAAACTAAACTGAAGATAAACTGAAACTAAACTGAAGATAAACTGAAGCTAAACTGAAGATAAACTGAAGATAAACTGAAGGTAGACTGAAGCTGAACTGAAGCTAAACTGAAACTAAACTGAAGATAAACTGAAACTAAACTGAAGATAAAATGAAGATAAACTTAAGATAATCTAAAGCTAAACTGAAGCCAATCTAAAGCTAAACTGAAGCTAAACTGAAGCTAATCTAGAGCTAAACTGAAGCAAATCTGAAGCTAAACTGAAGCTAAACTGAATTTAAACTGAACCTAAACTGAAGCTAAACTGAAGCTAAACTGAACCTAAACTGAAGCTAAACTGAAGCTGAACTGAAGCTAAACTGAAACTAAACTGAAGATAAACTGAAACTAAACTGAAGATAAACTGAAGCTAAACTGAAGATAAACTGAAGCTAAACTGAAGATAAACTGAAGCTAAACTGAAGATAAACTGAAGCTAAATAAAGCTAAACTGAACCTAAACTGAAGCTGAACTGAAGATAAACTGAAGATAAACTGAAGATAAACTGAAGGTAGACTGAAGCTGAACTGAAGCTAAACTGAAACTAAACTGAAGATAAACTGAAACTAAACTGAAGATAAACTGAAGCTAAACTGATGCTAAACTGAAACTAAACTGAAGATAAACTGAAGCTAAACTGAAACTAAACTGAAGATAAACTGAAGCTAAACTGAAGCTAAACTGAAACTAAACTGAAGATAAACTGAAGCTAAACTGAAGCTAAACTGAAACTAAACTGAAGATAAACTGAAGCTAAACTGAAGCTAAACTAAACCTAAACTGAAGCTAAACTGAAGCTAATCTAAAGATAAACTGAAGCTAAACTGAAGCTAAACTGAAACTAAACTGAAGCTAAACTGAAGCTAATCTAAATATAAACTGAAACTAAACTGAAGATAAACTGAAGATAAAATGAAGATAAACTTAAGATAATCTAAAGCTAAACTGAAGCCAATCTAAAGCTAAACTGAAGCTAAACTGAAGCTAATCTAGAGCTAAACTGAAGCAAATCTGAAGCTAAACTGAAGCTAAACTGAATTTAAACTGAACCTAAACTGAAGCTAAACTGAAGCTAAACTGAAGCTAAACTGAACCTAAACTGAAGATAAACTGAAGCTAAACTGAAGCTGAACTGAAGCTAAACTGAAACTAAACTGAACATAAACTGAAGCTTAACTGAAGATAAACTGAAGCTAAATAAAGCTAAACTGAAGCTGAACTGAAGATAAACTGAAGATAAACTGAAGATAAACTGAAGATAAACTGAAGGTAGACTTAAGATAAACTGAAGATAAACTGAAGCTAAACTGAAGATAAACTGAAGCTAAACTAAAGCTAAACTGAAGCTGAACTGAAGCTGAACTGAAGCTAAACTGAAGCTAAACTGAAGCTACACTGAAGCTGAACTGAAGCTAAACTGAAGCTAAACTGAAGCTAAACTGAAACTAAACTTCTTTCTATTGGAGTAAAGTGTTGTCAAGTGTTACAATAACAGTTAAAGAGTAATAGAAGAAGAAGCTGTTTAGTCATTTCCTGTTAGTGTTTGAGACACAACTGCACTGTTGACATTTGAACACTGCACAAGTGTGTACACTGTCCTGCACTGAACCGTAGACTAGTGCACTCAGACAAGTGTGCGATTCGAGACACAGCAAGAGATAAATCTTCTATTTCGTCATTCAATTCTAAAAATAACTTTAAAAGAATCAGATCTGTGGGAATAACTGCTCAGAAAAGTTACCAAAGAAGAAGTTGCTGCAGATGATTGACAGTTGTTGCTGATGGTTATTGTGGAACAAATGGCCATGATTAAGACCATTTTTCCGTCATAATGGACTCTCATAACCTCTTGTTCGTCCAGATTTCAGAGCAACTTTACAAGGCAATAAGTTTAAAACATGTAAAACACCAGAGTCGATACTAGTTGACGTTTACTGGTTTGAATCCCTGGACGCTTCTGTCACTCAAAACATTCACAGAAGTCGAACTCTACCCTTTGTTGGACTCTTTTGTTCATCAGATCAGGCACAGCTGGAGACCTCAGCTGGGAATCCAGCATCATGGCTCAGCTCTTAATTCACCATTAAACATGTCACAGAGCATCTCTCCCCTCACTCGAGAACAAGACCTCGTGACACGTGAGAGTCTCCACCAGGAGAAGAACTTCTGAAGAGCCTGAAGTTCCCCCCGGAGGCTTCATGTCAGCGGAGCAGCTGGAGATGTCCACGTTCCTGAGCCTCCACCATCCTACCTTTGATACCTGCGGCGTGATCCTCGCCGCGCTGATGCCATCTGGCAGCGACGGTGAGCCCGTTAAGCTGCCGAGGGAGCGCCGAGTCCTCTGCTGTCGGATCCATCATGCTAATCACCGGTGAGGGGTTAGAAGTCCATTAACCTGTTTGAGAACACACAGATTGCAGGAGCCACAGATGGAGAGCAGAGGAGCTCCAGAGAGGAACGTCTGCTGCACAGACTCAGTATCGATTCCACCGTCAGCATCGCCTCCTGGAAATATGCTCCCGAGAAAACCTTCTCCTCGGGACGTCGAGCTAAGAATCACCTGCAAGACAGTTTTTGGCAAAGAATCGACTTCTGTTGAAATGGTGTAAAAGTTGTACCACACATGTTACACAACAGTTACACAACACCAGTAATACTTGTGGCCACTGCTGAGTCGACAGTGTTAGCGTCTAGCTTAGCAGCCGCAGTAGCGCTAGTTAGCGAAGTAGTAGCAACAATATTGTTTATCCTCGATAGAGATGTTCTCTGTTGACGTCGCGCTTGTATCATCGCTGTCGGTTTAATCACTGTGAGATTAAAATTGTTATACACTATACTTATACGCCATACTTAAACTAATACTAAAAGATAATCAAAATATAAAGTATAAATTACTCGTTTGATCTAAGAGCTTAAACGTTTGACTACACATTCACATAAACATTCCACTCCAGACTGATCCACTGGTTCAAGACAAGCTTGGATCAGGATTAGATACGACACCAGTTATTTAAAACATCTGTTTATCTGCAAATCACACCTTAAATCGTAGATCAAAGAACGAAGACACACCCGGGAAAGGGGGGATAAAAGACGGAAATCCTCGCCGGAGAACAGTTGGATGATTAGATTACAAGAAAACAAATCAGGATGTCTCTCTGCGGGGGATCGGGACACAGGGAACTTGAAAGGACCATTTGGCCGGAAAGAGACAACCTTCTCTATTTTGCCTTAAATATTGCGATGTTTCTACAGATCAGGACTTTTTCTGCCCGAGGCTATTGTTCTGCACTGTCGCCGGGAGAAAGTGTGTCCGATCGATCGTAAAGCTTGTATTTTGTTTGACTTGAAGCGGAAAATAAACGACCCTTGACACACTTTGATTGTTCATCTTTCTCCATGACGCGAAGTCTAAGACCCGGAAGTGACGTCGTGTTGGAGCGACGGAACTGTTAGGGGTTTCTCTGTTCCGAGGAACACCGACCCCTCCCCGGTCTCGTACGTGGTGGTGGACAAGAAAGACAGACAGTATTGAGTTTAAGAGAAATAATGCTTGTTTAGTGAATTATGCAAAAGTCAGAGACAATCTTACGTGAACACGGGCGCTAGCAAGCAGAGAGATCTAGCAACAGAGAGATCTATCGCAGACGTCTTCGAATGCCAGAACGCCAAGATCTCACAAAATGGTGGATCTTTATAGTAGAATATTCAGTTTAACGCCTCTAGTCAAATGTACATGTAGGATTGGTCAGTAACTGTAAACATTTGATTCTAAGATGGCCGGTTGCCCGTGGTCGTCGTGGAAACTTACCAAAGGTTGTTGTCTTCTAGAGAATCTGTTCCCAGCGACTTGCTGGACTGTTGTGTCTTTCAGTGTGAGTTCTCTAACAGGTGTCCACAGACTTGCTGGGAATCTGGGATTGTTTAATCTTTCTGTGTGTGTGAGGCTTTGTGACCTGACCTGTGAGTTGCTGCAGTCAGTGAATGCAATGCAAGAAAAGGATAATTGAATATGAATTAAATATAAAAGATGATCAGTTAATCAAGTGACTATTTGAAATGTGTGTTAAAATCTAGATGATTGATTACAGTAAAGTTGTCATTTCCTTACAGAACGGACTGTGTTTTTATCGTTTTATCACAGAAACAGGAAGTCATAGCAGAAGTTCATGACGTACGGAACCATAGACATATATACATAGACGCCGCCCACTAGAGCGGTGTGTATACAGGGCGGCCATCTTGGTACAGTATCAGTCGCTCCTACAGTACATTACGTCTATAGAGGAATGATGTGTTGACACTATAGAAGTCATCATAAATCTCTCATTTGTCAAGATTTTTTCACGTGATTTGTTTTTCAAACCTCAGAACAGATAGACAGACATTATTAGAAGGAATATTTTACTATATAAAAAAACTTTTTGAAGTGATAGATGAAAAAATGTTTCTGACAGTCGCTCATCTGATGACAAAATTACTAGTAAAACCAGCATTTTTTAAATATCCAAGCACATGTATCATAGCTACATGTATGACGGTATGAACAACCAAACTATTTGAAAATCGCTCCAGAATTCAGCGAATAATAGTATTTTCTGATTGTGAAGAACAAGAAGAATCTCCTTCACAGTAGCTCTTCATGCTGCCTCTGATGACACTGAACCAAGATGGCGGCGCTTTATACACGTCCGTCTAGAGTCGATGCGGCGTCTATTATATATATATGTGTATGTATGGAACAGTGTGTGCTGCAACCCCTGGTGATGATGTCACATCCTGGAGCTACGATCATAAAAAGCCATTTTAAGTCTGGATAAAACTATTCAAAAATCGGATTATTTTTCACCTTCTGTACTGTTTGTCAATCGTTGTCTGACAGCGCCTCGTGACACGTCAGTATCTCAGTAAGTATCGAAGAAGATGTTTTTATAAACCACAACAAATGATTCAGTGAATCTGACTCGACTCACGGGATCAGTTCAGGCTGAGGAGGACTCTGATTGGCTGTTCCTAAGTCAACACAGTCATCCAAAAAGAGACGATATTCAATTTGCATTGAGACGCTTCACTGGTGACTTATTAGAAGAGAAAATACTGTCATCACTGAAAAAACACGAGAAACAGCATGTTTGACGTCAAACCGGTCAAAGAACGCAGATTCCATTGTTCAGATTATGAGCTAATGATGCATTCAATGGAAGTTCATTAGTGCCATCAGAATGTTGAAAGGTTGAATTTATTTCAAATATTCAATTCAATTAAATTCAATTTCAATTCAATTTTAATTAAAGTGTCTTATCATAAGAAAGTTATCTCAAGACACTTTATAGTTGAAATAAGACTAGAATTGATTAAAGAAAAATAGATCCAGCAATTCAACAAAGAGCAAGAAGCGAAAGAATGTACAGTGAACTATGGCGAGTAAAAACTTCCTTTTGGAAGAAACCTGGAGCAGAACCAGACTCATTGTTAACTCTTGCTTTGACCGGCTGGGAGGAAGGATGGGGGGGTAGACAGATGGATAAGGAGAGGAGTGAGGGAGGATATAGTGATAAAAAAAGAGGAGAGTGTAGGAGAGTCCATGGAGGTGCTGGAGAGAAATAAAAAGGTGTTTAAACAGGTGATGAATGTAATGAAGAAAAGAAGGATATACAGATCTGGTGTCTAAAACTCCTCCAGCATTCTCAGCCTATAGCAGCTAAGATAAACAGTTAAGTTAGTTATAGCAGCTAAGATAAACAGTTAAGTTAGTTATAGCAGCTAAGATAAACAGTTAAGTTAGTTATAGCAGCTAAGATAAACAGTTAAGTTAGTTATAGCAGCTAAGATAAACAGTTAAGTTAGTTATAGCAGCTAAGATAAACAGTTAAGTTAGTTATAGCAGCTAAGATAAACAGTTAAGTTAGTTATAGCAGCTAAAGATAAACAGTTAAGTTAGTTATAGCAGCTAAGATAAACAGTTAAGTTAGTTATAGCAGCTAAAGATAAACAGTTAAGTTAGTTATAGCAGCTAAGATAAACAGTTAAGTTAGTTATAGCAGCTAAGCTAAACAGTTAAGTTAGTTATAGCAGCTAAGATAAACAGTTAAGTTAGTTATAGCAGCTAAAAATAAACAGTTAAGTTAGTTATAGCAGCTAAGATAAACAGTTAAGTTAGTTATAGCAGCTAAAGATAAACAGTTAAGTTAGTTATAGCAGCTAAGATAAACAGTTAAGTTAGTTATAGCAGCTAAGATAAACAGTTAAGTTAGTTATAGCAGCTAAAGATAAACAGTTAAGTTAGTTATAGCAGCTAAGATAAACAGTTAAGTTAGTTATAGCAGCTAAGATAAACAGTTAGGTTAGTTATAGCAGCTAAGATAAACAGTTAAGTTAGTTATAGCAGCTAAGATAAACAGTTAAGTTAGTTATAGCAGCTAAAGATAAACAGTTAAGTTAGTTATAGCAACTAAAGATAAACAGTTAAGTTAGTTATAGCAGCTAAGATAAACAGTTAAGTTAGTTATAGCAGCTAAGATAAACAGTTAAGTTAGTTATAGCAGCTAAGATAAACAGTTATAGGCTTTATCGAAAAGTAATGTTTTAAGATTGTTTTTATACATAGAGAGAGTTTCTGCCTGAAGGCCCTGGCTCCAAATCTACATTTAGAGATTTGTGGTATAACTAATAGATCAGAATTTAAGGATCGTAAGGTCCTTGAGGGTTGGTAAGTTTGGATTAAATCTTTAATGTATGTTGGTGCTAGACCATGTTAGGCTTTATAGGTTAGGAGAAGGATTTTAAATTGTATTCTAAATTCTACAGGAAGTCAATGTAGTGAAGACAGTACAGGTGTGTTCGCGCCTCTTAGTCTTAGTCAGGACACGAGCTGCAGATGAATGAGCTGAAGATTCTGAGAGACTTTTTAGAACATCCTGACAGAAGAGAGATACAATAGTCCAGCCTGGAGGTTACAAAAGATGAGCTTCTCAGCATCTAAAGGAAGGAAGTGCTTGATTTTTGAAATGTTACGAAGGTGGAAGTAAGCAGTCCGTGAGATTTGTTTTATGTGTGAGTTAAATGATAAGTCCTCGTCAAAGCATACATTGATTCTTTACAGTGGTGCTCGTAGCAGGAGCAAGTCCATTATGTAAAGATCATTAGTTAATGATTGTCTGAGATGTTGCGGACATTTAATATTTGTTATATATTAATTTCAATTATTCAATAATTCGAAGCACTTTAAATTCAATATAAAACAATGCAAAGCTTTTTTAATTCATCATAACAGAGCCACCAGACAAAAGCAAACGAGCACAGAGTTACTGGATCATAAACGATCAGGTGACGTCATCACTGCTGCATCACTTTAGATACTTTCATCTTTCATGACAAAGTATCAACTTTGTTTTAACTTCTGGAATTTGAACATGTTAAAGTAAATCTCACCATCAATCAGTAGATTCTGATCAAAGTATTTCAACAGGAAGAAAAAAGAACAATATGTGACGTCAACACATCGACTTCATCTCTACACAAAGGAAACTGGAGTCTTTTATTGGAGGTCAAAGGTTAAACTTTATTGACACTGCAGAGCAAACAAGAGTCACAATGATTACAAAGAAAGATTCATCCAAACACTCGTGGATCATGTTGACGCTCAGAGAGTCTCTGGCTGAACATCTGCTGGAGACACTTCCAACATCTGCACTTCCTCCACAGGTGCTGGGAGCTGCTCTCTGCTCCTCTGGACAACAACAACAACAACAACAACAACAACAACAACAACAACAACAACACACATCATGAAGATCACGACACTGAGCAGCACAGACCGCACCAGATGGTGATCAACCTCTGGCTCTCCGAACTTTACAAGGGTCTTAGATGTGAACACACAACGTTGGTCTTTCCCAACCACACACCAGAAGTCTCCTCTGTGCTCCAGAGAGATGTTCGTGATCACCAGGCTCGTGTCGGAGCGAGAGATTCTGTCTTCTTGTTCTTCATATGATACACGTGATGTTCTTCCTTCAGTTCTGTTTGTCTTCATGAACCAGAGGATCTCATCAGTCTGTTTCCAGTCACATCGTAGAGTCACGTTCTCTCCTCCAGTGAAGAACACCTCAGCAGGCGGGTCAGACTCAGGACACACAGTCAGGTAGTATTGATCATACTGACCACTGCGATCACAGGTGTATCTACCTGTGTGGTTCAAGGTCAGTGATGGAAACATCAGAGTGAAGTTGTGACTCTCTTTCCTCTCCCCCCATGATTCAATGATCCACTTGTGTGGTTTGTTTCCAGTGACGTCAGAGCAGTTCAGCTCCAGACTCTCTCCCACTGACCTGTGAATGTAATTATCTTGTACATCAACATAAAAACATCCCAGTAGTTCACAGCTCTGATGGTTCTTCTGCAGACAGTAATAACTGAAGTCACCAGAACTCACACCAAACGTTAACAGAAGAGAAGGTTTGTTCTTCACTTGCTGTAGTTTGTTCACTGAAGATGTTTCATCATCGATTAAAGTTATATCAACATTTCCTGTTCTGTCGTTATATTGAAGTAAAGTCCACTGGACACTCTGGTTTGGTCCCACACCCTCACAGTTCAGCTCCAGTGTCTGTCCAAGATAAGGTCTCAAGACCTGACGTCTCATCATTCGTTCGTCACAAACCAGGAGAGTGAAGTTCTTCTCGTGCGTCACGTTGTTCTGGGTCCAGCACAGTTCTTGGTACTGACCCGAGTCTGAGACCTTCAGAGGGTATATTTCATAAGAAGCTTCTCTCTGCAGACTGGAGTCCTCGCTCATGGTGACCTGGAGAACGTTCAACACATCAGTTCAGACACGATCGAAGTCACACTCACTTGTACTCACATGATGTGAAGAGTTCCACAGAAGTTCCTTCTCCTCACCGATCCATCTGGAGATCAAGCAGACGTCATCAGCTGGTTTGTTCAGGAAGAAGCGATGAGACGATCCTTCTATCTTGAGGATCTCAGCGAGGATGTTGTTGGAGAAGAAGGTCAGCAGCAGCAGCATCAGTGCAGCCATGTCTGCGTCTGTGAGTGAGAGTCGCCTCTGCAGCTTCATGATGTCAATCTCTTCACCATCAGCAGCTTCTCGCCTACGATTGGTGGAACCAGACGATAACAGGATGTTCTACGTCTACTTCCTGTTGGCTTTATCAGATGTGAAGCAACAACGTGTGTGAACTCACATGATTGACACTATTTTAATGCAATAAAAACACAATTATTTCTTCATTCAATTCACTTTTTCATTTTCATCAGTTCATTTTCTCAAAACCTGGCACTGCTGAGCTCACCATCAAAGCGCTGACGGTGGACGAGGAAGCAAAAGTGAGGCAAATGGCGTGAAAACTGACATATAATGAAAAGTTCATGTAGTTTCCACTCGACTCCACTTTAGCTCGTAGCGAATAGATTGCTAAACTAAACACCAGCTCATAGTGAGACGACTTTTGTCAACTTGACCTTTGATCTTTTTCTCTCACTCGTCTTGATTCAATTTGGTTTGTTTTCAGAGACGACTTGTCATTTCAAAAAGAAGATAAAAAAGAGGACTTTTAGGTTATATGACTTTAAACTATGTTAATGTGATGTTAATGTCAACATAGTTATACATGTCAAAGTAGTTATACATGTCAACATAGTTATACATGTCAACATAGTTATACATGTCAAAGTAGTTATACATGTCAACATGGTTATACATGTCAACATAGTTATACATGTCAAAGTAGTTATACATGTCAACATAGTTATAGATGTCGATCTAGTTATACATGTCGATCTAGTTATACATGTCAACATAGTTATACATGTCGATCTAGTTATACATGTCAACATAGTTATACATGTCAACGTAGTTATACATGTCGATCTAGTTATACATGTCAACATAGTTATACATGTCGATCTAGTTATACATGTCAACATAGTTATACATGTCAACGTAGTTATACATGTCAACGTAGTTATACATGTCGATCTAGTTATACATGTCAACATAGTTATACATGTCGATCTAGTTTTACATGTCAACTTAGTTATACATGTCAACATAGTTATACATGTCAACGTAGTTATACATGTCATCGTAGTTATACATGTCAACGTAGTTATACATGTCATCGTAGTTATACATGTCAACGTAGTTACACATGTCAACGTAGTCATACATGTCATCGTAGTTATACATGTCATCGTAGTTATACATGTCAACGTAGTCATACATGTCATCGTAGTTATACATGTCATCATAGTTATACATGTCAACGTAGTTACACATGTCAACGTAGTCATACATGTCATCGTAGTTATACATGTCAACGTAGATACACATGTCAACATAGTTATACATGTCAACGTAGTTATAGATGTCGATCTAGTTATACATGTCAACATAGTTATACATGTCAAAGTAGTTGTACATGTCGATCTAGTTATACATGTCAACGTAGTTATACATGTCAAAGTAGTTATACATGTCAACATAGTTATACATGTCGATCTAGTTATACATGTCGATCTAGTTATACATGTCAACATAGTTATACATGTCAACGTAGTTACACATGTCAACATAGTTATACATGTCAACGTAGTTATAGATGTCGATCTAGTTATACATGTCAACATAGTTATACATGTCAAAGTAGTTGTACATGTCAACGTAGTTATACATGTCAACGTAGTTATGCATGTCATCGTAGTTATACATGTCAACGTAGTTATACATGTCATCGTAGTTATACATGTCATCGTAGTTATACATGTCAACGTAGTTACACATGTCAACGTAGTCATACATGTCATCGTAGTTATACATGTCATCGTAGTTATACATGTCAAAGTAGTCATACATGTCATCGTAGTTATACATGTCATCGTAGTTATACATGTCAACGTAGTTACACATGTCAACGTAGTCATACATGTCATCGTAGTTATACATGTCAACGTAGTTACACATGTCAACATAGTTATACATGTCATCGTAGTTATAGATGTCGATCTAGTTATACATGTCAACATAGTTATACATGTCAAAGTAGTTGTACATGTCGATCTAGTTATACATGTCAACGTAGTTATACATGTCAAAGTAGTTATACATGTCAACATAGTTATACATGTCGATCTAGTTATACATGTCAACATAGTTATACATGTCAACGTAGTTATACATGTCGATCTAGTTATACATGTCAACATAGTTATACATGTCAACATAGTTATACATGTCAAAGTAGTTATACATGTCAACATAGTTATACATGTCAACATAGTTATACATGTCGATCTAGTTATACATGTCAACATAGTTATACATGTCGATCTAGTTATACATGTCAACATAGTTATACATGTCAAAGTAGTTATACATGTCAACATAGTTATAGATGTCGATCTAGTTATACATGTCGATCTAGTTATACATGTCAACATAGTTATACATGTCGATCTAGTTATACATGTCAACATAGTTATACATGTCAACGTAGTTATACATGTCGATCTAGTTATACATGTCAACATAGTTATACATGTCGATCTAGTTATACATGTCAACATAGTTATACATGTCGATCTAGTTATACATGTCAACGTAGTTATACATGTCAACGTAGTTATACATGTCAACGTAGTTATACATGTCAAAGTAGTCATACATGTCATCGTAGTTATACATGTCAACGTAGTTACACATGTCAACGTAGTCATACATGTCATCGTAGTATACATGTCAACGTAGTTACACATGTCAACATAGTTATACATGTCAACGTAGTTATAGATGTCGATCTAGTTATACATGTCAACATAGTTATACATGTCAAAGTAGTTGTACATGTCGATCTAGTTATACATGTCAACGTAGTTATACATGTCAAAGTAGTTATACATGTCAACATAGTTATACATGTCGATCTAGTTATACATGTCGATCTAGTTATACATGTCAACATAGTTATACATGTCAACGTAGTTATACATGTTGATCTAGTTATACATGTCAACATAGTTATACATGTCAAAGTAGTTATACATGTCGATCTAGTTATACATGTCAACATAGTTATACATGTCGATCTAGTTATACATGTCAACATAGTTATACATGTCAACGTAGTTATAGTTGTCGATCTAGTTATACATGTCAACGTAGTTATACATGTCAACATAGTTATACATGTCAACGTAGTTATACATGTCAACGTAGTTATACATGTCAACATAGTTATAGATGTCAACGTAGTTATACATGTCAACGTAGTTATAGATGTCAATCTAGTTATACATGTCAACATACTTATACATGTCAATGTAGTTATACATGTCAACGTAGTTATACATGTCAACGTAGTTATACATGTCGACGTAGTTACACATGTCAACGTAGTTACACATGTCAACGTAGTTATACATGTCAAAGTAGTTATACATGTCGATCTAGTTATAATGTCAACATAGTTATACATGTCAAAGTAGTTATAAATGTCAACATAGTTATACATGTCGATCTGGTTATACATGTCAACATAGTTATACATGTCAACGTAGTTATCCATGACAACGTAGTTATACATGTCAACGTAGTTATACATGTCAAAGTAGTAATACATGTGGATCTAGTTATGCATGTCAACATAGTTATACATGTCAAAGTAGTTATACATGTCAACATAGTTATACATGTTGATCTAGTTATACATGTCGATCTAGTTATACATGTCAACATAGTTATACATGTCAAAGTAGTTATACATGTCGATCTAGTTATACATGTGCACATAGTTATACATGTCGATCTAGTTATACATGTCGATCTAGTTATACATGTCAACATAGTTATACATGTCAAAGTAGTTATACATGTCGATCTAGTTATACATGTCAACATAGTTATACATGTCAAAGTAGTTATACATGTCAATCTAGTTAAACATGTCAACATAGTTATACATGTCAAAGTAGTTATACATGTCGATCTAGTTATACATGTCAACATAGTTATAGATGTCAATGTAGTTATAGATGTCAACATAGTTATAGATGTCGATCTAGTTATTTTATACATGTCAACGTAGTTATTACATGTCAACGTAGTTATACATGTCAACTTAGTTATACATGTCAACATAGTTATACATGTCATCGTAGTTATACATGTCAACGTAGTGATACATGTCAGCATAGTTATGGATGTCAACTTAGTTATACATGTCAACATAGTTATACATGTCAACTTAGTTATACATGTCAACATAGTTATACATGTCAACTTAGTTATACATGTCAACGTAGTTACACATGTCAACGTAGTTACACATGTCAACGTAGTTATACATGTCAACGTAGTTACACATGTCAACGTAGTTATACATGTCAACGTAGTTATACATGTCAACATAGTTATACATGTCAACTTAGTTACACATGTCAACGTAGTTTTACATGTCAACGTAGCTATACATGTCAACATAGTTATAGATGTCAATGTAGTTATACATGTCAACATAGTTATAGATGTCGATCTAGTTATTTTATACATGTCAACGTAGTTATACATGTCAACGTAGTTATACATGTCAACATAGTTATACATGTCAACGTAGTTATACATGTCAACGTAGTTATACATGTCAAAGTAGTTATACATGTCAACGTAGTTATACATGTCAACGTAGTTATACATGTCAAAGTAGTTATACATGTCAACGTAGTTATACATGTCAACGTAGTTATACATGTCAAAGTAGTTATACATGTCAACATAGTTATACATGTCGATCTAGTTATACATGTCGATCTAGTTATACATGTCAACATAGTTATACATGTCAACGTAGTTATACATGTCAACGTAGTTATAAATGTCAAAGTAGTTATACATGTGGATCTAGTTATGCATGTCAAAATAGTTATACATGTCAAAGTAGTTATACATGTCAACGTAGTTATACATGTCAACATAGTTATACACGTCAAAGTAGTTATACATGTTCACATAGTTATACATGTCGATCTAGTTATACATGTCAACATAGTTATACATGTCAAAGTAGTTATACATGTCAATCTAGTTAAACATGTCTACATAGTTATACATGTCAAAGTAGTTATACATGTCGATCTAGTTATACATGTCAACATAGTTATACATGTCAAAGTAGTTATACATGTCAATCTAGTTAAACATGTCTACATAGTTATACATGTCAAAGTAGTTATACATGTCGATCTAGTTATACATGTCAACATAGTTATAGATGTCGATCTAGTTATACATGTCAACATAGTTATACATGTCAACATAGTTATACATGTCAAAGTAGTTATACATGTCGATCTAGTTATACATGTCAACATAGTTATAGATGTCGATCTAGTTATACATGTCAACGTAGTTATAGATGTTGATCTAGTTATACATGTCAACGTAGTTATACATGTCAACGTAGTTATACATGTCAACGTAGTTATAGATGTCGATCTAGTTATACATGTCAACATAGTTATACATGTCAACGTAGTTATACGTGTCAACGTAGTTATACATGTCAACATAGTTATAGATGTCAACATAGTTATACATGTCAACATAGTTATAGATGTCGATCTAGTTATACATGTCAACGTAGTTATAGATGTCGATCTAGTTATACATGTCAACGTAGTTATACATGTCAACGTAGTTATACATGTCAACATAGTTATACATGTCAGCATAGTTATGGATGTCAACGTAGTTATAGATGTCGATCTAGTTATACATGTCAACATAGTTATACATGTCAACGTAGTTATACATGTCAACGTAGTTACACATGTCAACGTAGTTATACATGTCAACGTAGTTATACATGTCAACATAGTTATACATGTCAACATAGTTATAGATGTCAACTTAGTTATACATGTCAACATAGTTATACATGTCAACTTAGTTATACATGTCAACATAGTTATACATGTCAACTTAGTTGTACATGTCAACGTAGTTACACATGTCAACGTAGTTACACATGTCAACGTAGTTATACATGTCAACGTAGTTACACATGTCAACGTAGTTATACATGTAAACGTAGTTATACATGTCAACATAGTTATACATGTCAACTTAGTTACACATGTCAATGTAGTTTTACATGTCAACGTAGTTATACATGTCAACATAGTTATAGATGTCAATGTAGTTATACATGTCAACATAGTTATAGATGTCGATCTAGTTATTTTATACATGTCAACGTAGTTATACATGTCAACGTAGTTATACATGTCAACATAGTTATACATGTCAACGTAGTTATACATGTCAACATAGTTATACATGTCAACATAGTTACACATGTCAACGTAGTTACACATGTCGACGTAGTTATACATGTCGATCTAGTTATACATGTCAACATAGTTATACATGTCAAAGTAGTTATACATGTCAACATAGTTATACATGTCAACGTAGTTATACATGTCGATCTAGTTATACATGTCAACATAGTTATACATGTCAACATAGTTATACATGTCAACATAGTTATACATGTCAACGTAGTTATAGATGTCGATCTAGTTATACATGTCAACATAGTTATACATGTCAACGTAGTTATACATGTCAACGTAGTTACACATGTCAACGTAGTTATACATGTCAACGTAGTTATACATGTCAACATAGTTATAGATGTCAACTTAGTTATACATGTCAACGTAGTTATACATGTCAACATAGTTATACATGTCAACATAGTTATAGATGTCAACTTAGTTATACATGTCAACATAGTTATACATGTCAACTTAGTTATACATGTCAACATAGTTATACATGTCAACTTAGTTGTACATGTCAACGTAGTTACACATGTCAACGTAGTTACACATGTCAACGTAGTTATACATGTCAACGTAGTTACACATGTCAACGTAGTTATACATGTAAACGTAGTTATACATGTCAACATAGTTATACATGTCAACTTAGTTACACATGTCAATGTAGTTTTACATGTCAACGTAGTTATACATGTCAACATAGTTATAGATGTCAATGTAGTTATACATGTCAACATAGTTATAGATGTCGATCTTGTTATTTTATACATGTCAACGTAGTTATACATGTCAACGTAGTTATACATGTCAACATAGTTATACATGTCAACGTAGTTATACATGTCAACAGAGTTATACATGTCAACATAGTTACACATGTCAACGTAGTTACACATGTCAACGTAGTTATACATGTCGATCTAGTTATACATGTCAACATAGTTATACATGTCAAAGTAGTTATACATGTCAACATAGTTATACATGTCGATCTAGTTATACATGTCAACATAGTTATACATGTCAAAGTAGTTATACATGTCGATCTAGTTATACATGTCAACATAGTTATACATGTCAAAGTAGTTATACATGTCAATCTAGTTAAACATGTCAACATAGTTATACATGTCAAAGTAGTTATACATGTCGATCTAGTTATACATGTCAACATAGTTATACATGTCAACATAGTTATACATGTCGATCTAGTTATACATGTCAACGTAGTTATAGATGTCGATCTAGTTATACATGTCAACACAGTTATACATGGCAACGTAGTTATACATGTCAACGTAGTTATAGATGTCGATCTAGTTATACATGTCAACACAGTTATACATGTCAACGTAGTTATACATGTCAACGTAGTTATACATGTCAACATAGTTATACATGTCAACGTAGTTATACATGTCAACATAGTTGTAGATGTCGATCTAGTTATACATGTCAACGTAGTTATAGATGTCGATCTAGTTATACATGTCAACATAGTTATACATGTCAACGTAGTTATACATGTCAACATAGTTACACATGTCAACATAGTTATACATGTCAACGTAGTTATACATGTCAACATAGTTACACATGTCAACATAGTTATACATGTCAACGTAGTTATACATGTCAACATAGTTATACATGTCAACGTAGTTATACATGTCAACTTAGTTATACATGTCAACATAGTTATACATGTCAACCTAGTTACACATGTCAACGTAGTTATACATGTCAACATAGTTATACATGTCAACTTAGTTATACATGTCAACGTAGTTACACATGTCAACGTAGTTATACATGTCAACGTAGTTATACATGTCAACATAGTTATACATGTCAACTTAGTCACACATGTCAACGTAGTTTTACATGTCAACGTAGTTACACATGTCAACATAGTTATAGATGTCAACGTAGTTATACATGTCAACATAGTTATAGATGTCGATCTAGTTATTTTATACATGTCAACGTAGTTATACATGTCAACGTAGTTATATATGTCAACATAGTTATACATGTCAACGTAGTTATACATGTCAACGTAGTTATACATGTCAATGTAGTTATACATGTCAACGTAGTTACACATGTCAACGTAGTTATACATGTCAACGTAGTTATACATGTCAACATAGTTATACATGTCAACTTAGTTACACATGTCAACGTAGTTTTACATGTCAACGTAGCTATACATGTCAACATAGTTATAGATGTCAATGTAGTTATACATGTCAACATAGTTATAGATGTCGATCTAGTTATTTTATACATGTCAACGTAGTTATACATGTCAACGTAGTTATACATGTCAACATAGTTATACATGTCAACGTAGTTATACATGTCAACGTAGTTATACATGTCAAAGTAGTTATACATGTCAACGTAGTTATACATGTCAACGTAGTTATACATGTCAAAGTAGTTATACATGTCAACGTAGTTATACATGTCAACTTAGTTATACATGTCAACATAGTTATACATGTCAACCTAGTTACACATGTCAACGTAGTTATACATGTCAACATAGTTATACATGTCAACTTAGTTATACATGTCAACGTAGTTACACATGTCAACGTAGTTATACATGTCAACGTAGTTATACATGTCAACATAGTTATACATGTCAACTTAGTCACACATGTCAACGTAGTTTTACATGTCAACGTAGTTACACATGTCAACATAGTTATAGATGTCAACGTAGTTATACATGTCAACATAGTTATAGATGTCGATCTAGTTATTTTATACATGTCAACGTAGTTATACATGTCAACGTAGTTATATATGTCAACATAGTTATACATGTCAACGTAGTTATACATGTCAACGTAGTTATACATGTCAATGTAGTTATACATGTCAACGTAGTTACACATGTCAACGTAGTTATACATGTCAACGTAGTTATACATGTCAACATAGTTATACATGTCAACTTAGTTACACATGTCAACGTAGTTTTACATGTCAACGTAGCTATACATGTCAACATAGTTATAGATGTCAATGTAGTTATACATGTCAACATAGTTATAGATGTCGATCTAGTTATTTTATACATGTCAACGTAGTTATACATGTCAACGTAGTTATACATGTCAACATAGTTATACATGTCAACGTAGTTATACATGTCAACGTAGTTATACATGTCAAAGTAGTTATACATGTCAACGTAGTTATACATGTCAACGTAGTTATACATGTCAAAGTAGTTATACATGTCAACGTAGTTATACATGTCAACGTAGTTATACATGTCAAAGTAGTTATACATGTCAACATAGTTATACATGTCGATCTAGTTATACATGTCGATCTAGTTATACATGTCAACATAGTTATACATGTCAACGTAGTTATACATGTCAACGTAGTTATAAATGTCAAAGTAGTTATACATGTGGATCTAGTTATGCATGTCAAAATAGTTATACATGTCAAAGTAGTTATACATGTCAACGTAGTTATACATGTCAACATAGTTATACACGTCAAAGTAGTTATACATGTTCACATAGTTATACATGTCGATCTAGTTATACATGTCAACATAGTTATACATGTCAAAGTAGTTATACATGTCAATCTAGTTAAACATGTCTACATAGTTATACATGTCAAAGTAGTTATACATGTCGATCTAGTTATACATGTCAACATAGTTATACATGTCAAAGTAGTTATACATGTCAATCTAGTTAAACATGTCTACATAGTTATACATGTCAAAGTAGTTATACATGTCGATCTAGTTATACATGTCAACATAGTTATAGATGTCGATCTAGTTATACATGTCAACATAGTTATACATGTCAACATAGTTATACATGTCAAAGTAGTTATACATGTCGATCTAGTTATACATGTCAACATAGTTATAGATGTCGATCTAGTTATACATGTCAACGTAGTTATAGATGTTGATCTAGTTATACATGTCAACGTAGTTATACATGTCAACGTAGTTATACATGTCAACGTAGTTATAGATGTCGATCTAGTTATACATGTCAACATAGTTATACATGTCAACGTAGTTATACGTGTCAACGTAGTTATACATGTCAACATAGTTATAGATGTCAACATAGTTATACATGTCAACATAGTTATAGATGTCGATCTAGTTATACATGTCAACGTAGTTATAGATGTCGATCTAGTTATACATGTCAACGTAGTTATACATGTCAACGTAGTTATACATGTCAACATAGTTATACATGTCAGCATAGTTATGGATGTCAACGTAGTTATAGATGTCGATCTAGTTATACATGTCAACATAGTTATACATGTCAACGTAGTTATACATGTCAACGTAGTTACACATGTCAACGTAGTTATACATGTCAACGTAGTTATACATGTCAACATAGTTATACATGTCAACATAGTTATAGATGTCAACTTAGTTATACATGTCAACATAGTTATACATGTCAACTTAGTTATACATGTCAACATAGTTATACATGTCAACTTAGTTGTACATGTCAACGTAGTTACACATGTCAACGTAGTTACACATGTCAACGTAGTTATACATGTCAACGTAGTTACACATGTCAACGTAGTTATACATGTAAACGTAGTTATACATGTCAACATAGTTATACATGTCAACTTAGTTACACATGTCAATGTAGTTTTACATGTCAACGTAGTTATACATGTCAACATAGTTATAGATGTCAATGTAGTTATACATGTCAACATAGTTATAGATGTCGATCTAGTTATTTTATACATGTCAACGTAGTTATACATGTCAACGTAGTTATACATGTCAACATAGTTATACATGTCAACGTAGTTATACATGTCAACATAGTTATACATGTCAACATAGTTACACATGTCAACGTAGTTACACATGTCGACGTAGTTATACATGTCGATCTAGTTATACATGTCAACATAGTTATACATGTCAAAGTAGTTATACATGTCAACATAGTTATACATGTCAACGTAGTTATACATGTCGATCTAGTTATACATGTCAACATAGTTATACATGTCAACATAGTTATACATGTCAACATAGTTATACATGTCAACGTAGTTATAGATGTCGATCTAGTTATACATGTCAACATAGTTATACATGTCAACGTAGTTATACATGTCAACGTAGTTACACATGTCAACGTAGTTATACATGTCAACGTAGTTATACATGTCAACATAGTTATAGATGTCAACTTAGTTATACATGTCAACGTAGTTATACATGTCAACATAGTTATACATGTCAACATAGTTATAGATGTCAACTTAGTTATACATGTCAACATAGTTATACATGTCAACTTAGTTATACATGTCAACATAGTTATACATGTCAACTTAGTTGTACATGTCAACGTAGTTACACATGTCAACGTAGTTACACATGTCAACGTAGTTATACATGTCAACGTAGTTACACATGTCAACGTAGTTATACATGTAAACGTAGTTATACATGTCAACATAGTTATACATGTCAACTTAGTTACACATGTCAATGTAGTTTTACATGTCAACGTAGTTATACATGTCAACATAGTTATAGATGTCAATGTAGTTATACATGTCAACATAGTTATAGATGTCGATCTTGTTATTTTATACATGTCAACGTAGTTATACATGTCAACGTAGTTATACATGTCAACATAGTTATACATGTCAACGTAGTTATACATGTCAACAGAGTTATACATGTCAACATAGTTACACATGTCAACGTAGTTACACATGTCAACGTAGTTATACATGTCGATCTAGTTATACATGTCAACATAGTTATACATGTCAAAGTAGTTATACATGTCAACATAGTTATACATGTCGATCTAGTTATACATGTCAACATAGTTATACATGTCAAAGTAGTTATACATGTCGATCTAGTTATACATGTCAACATAGTTATACATGTCAAAGTAGTTATACATGTCAATCTAGTTAAACATGTCAACATAGTTATACATGTCAAAGTAGTTATACATGTCGATCTAGTTATACATGTCAACATAGTTATACATGTCAACATAGTTATACATGTCGATCTAGTTATACATGTCAACGTAGTTATAGATGTCGATCTAGTTATACATGTCAACACAGTTATACATGTCAACGTAGTTATACATGTCAACGTAGTTATAGATGTCGATCTAGTTATACATGTCAACACAGTTATACATGTCAACGTAGTTATACATGTCAACGTAGTTATACATGTCAACATAGTTATACATGTCAACGTAGTTATACATGTCAACATAGTTGTAGATGTCGATCTAGTTATACATGTCAACGTAGTTATAGATGTCGATCTAGTTATACATGTCAACATAGTTATACATGTCAACGTAGTTATACATGTCAACATAGTTACACATGTCAACATAGTTATACATGTCAACGTAGTTATACATGTCAACATAGTTACACATGTCAACATAGTTATACATGTCAACGTAGTTATACATGTCAACATAGTTATACATGTCAACGTAGTTATACATGTCAACTTAGTTATACATGTCAACATAGTTATACATGTCAACCTAGTTACACATGTCAACGTAGTTATACATGTCAACATAGTTATACATGTCAACTTAGTTATACATGTCAACGTAGTTACACATGTCAACGTAGTTATACATGTCAACGTAGTTATACATGTCAACATAGTTATACATGTCAACTTAGTCACACATGTCAACGTAGTTTTACATGTCAACGTAGTTACACATGTCAACATAGTTATAGATGTCAACGTAGTTATACATGTCAACATAGTTATAGATGTCGATCTAGTTATTTTATACATGTCAACGTAGTTATACATGTCAACGTAGTTATATATGTCAACATAGTTATACATGTCAACGTAGTTATACATGTCAACGTAGTTATACATGTCAATGTAGTTATACATGTCAACGTAGTTACACATGTCAACATAGTTATAGATGTCAACGTAGTTATACATGTCAACGTAGTTATACATGTCAACGTAGTTATACATGTCAACATAGTTATACATGTCAACGTAGTTATACATGTCAATGTAGTTATACTAGTCAACGTAGTTATACATGTCGACCTAGTTATACATGTCAACGTAGTTATACATGTCGACGTAGTTATACTAGTCAACGTAGTTATACATGTCGACCTAGTTATACATGTCAACGTAGTTATACATGTCAACGTAGTTATACATGTCGACGTAGTTATACTAGTCAACGTAGTTATACATGTCGACCTAGTTATACATGTCAACGTAGTTATACATGTCGACGTAGTTATACTAGTCAACATAGTTATACATGTCAACGTAGTTATACTAGTCAACGTAGTTATACATGTCGACCTAGTTATACATGTCAACGTAGTTATACATGTCAACGTAGTTACACATGTCGACGTAGTTATACTAGTCAACGTAGTTATACATGTCGACCTAGTTATACATGTCAACGTAGTTATACATGTCGACGTAGTTATACTAGTCAACGTAGTTATACATGTCGACCTAGTTATACATGTCAACGTAGTTATACATGTCGACGTAGTTATACTAGTCAACGTAGTTATACATGTCAACGTAGTTATACTAGTCAACGTAGTTACACATGTCAACCTAGTTATACATGTCAACGTAGTTATACATGTCGACGTAGTTATACTAGTCAACATAGTTATACATGTCGACCTAGTTATACATGTCAACGTAGTTATACATGTTGACGTAGTTATACTAGTCAACGTAGTTATACTAGTCAACGTAGTTATACATGTCGACCTAGTTATACATGTCAACGTAGTTATACATGTCGACGTAGTTATACTAGTCAACGTAGTTATACATGTCAACGTAGTTATACTAGTCAACGTAGTTACACATGTCAACCTAGTTATACATGTCAACGTAGTTATACATGTCGACGTAGTTATACTAGTCAACGTAGTTATACATGTCGACCTAGTTATACATGTCAACGTAGTTATACATGTCGACGTAGTTATACTAGTCAACGTAGTTATACTAGTCAACGTAGTTATACATGTCGACCTAGTTATACTAGTCAACGTAGTTATACATGTCAACGTAGTTATACATGTCAACGTAGTTATACATGTCGACGTAGTTATACTAGTCAACGTAGTTATACTAGTCAACGTAGTTATACATGTCGACCTAGTTATACTAGTCAACGTAGTTATACATGTCAACGTAGTTACACATGTCAACCTAGTTATACATGTCAACGTAGTTATACATGTCGACGTAGTTATACTAGTCAACGTAGTTATACATGTCGACCTAGTTATACATGTCAACGTAGTTATACATGTCGACGTAGTTATACTAGTCAACGTAGTTATACTAGTCAAACAGAGGTTGTGGGCGGAGCTTCAACAAAGTGTCCATCAAAAGCCCTCATTATATCAGTCTAACCCTCACCTATGACCACAAGCTGTGGGTCAAAGGTCACACGAGTCTCTCTTAGAGTTGGAGTGAGAAGCATGTTCCTCCTAGAGAGGCTCAGAGTAGACTCTGACAGGAGTCAGGTGTCTTCAACATCTGTTTAGGCCTCACTGATCGATGTAAACAAACCAACAGGTCGTTGATGTCTTCAGAGTAAAATAACTTTATTCTCTTCATCAGCATCAAACCAACACTCGTTCTTCCTCCGCCGTCCAAGTTCAACTTGTTCCAATTAAGACGTTTTAATTAAGACCTTATTTCTGTCCGGCGAGTTTTGCCCCGAGAGAAGCAGCTCGACCTCATCCACTGACCCACGGTTATCCATGACCTCCATGAACACAACACCCACTCACCTCAGAGGTGTTTTTGTTTTCACCGTAATGAGTGAACACGCGTCGGTTTTTCTCTTTCTCTCGCCGCAGGGTTAAAAAAGGGTTAAAAAAAGAACATAATTACTTCCAGCAAATTAAAACTTTTCCCTCTTTGTTCATTTGTGTAGCGAAGGATTGTAGGTCAAACGAGAGTCGAGCAGAAAACAGAAACATGCGGATCTTGAACGCGTTTCAGGACAATTTTCACTTGTTTTTTTGAATAATTATTTCACTTATTACTGAAATGCTCTCAATTTTCGACCGTAATCGTAATCCAGGGGCGGATCTTAATGCAGTATATTTACGTCCTATTTCAACATTATCGTTTATTCAATATATTCATATCATAATGATTTCTTGTAAATTAACCTCTAAATAACTAGGAAGAAAATCAATCAAATTGGTTCTTTAAACACAAAAATCAATTCTTGGATTCATTTAAGATACATATTAACTTAACATCACTTAGTTTGATTGATTTTGATTTTAAGAAAAAAAAGCTCGTACACAGGCAACGATCAGAAGCGTCTCATTATGCTTGAGGCACTTTTCTTCTCGCCTCACAAAAAGGAACCAGTGGCTGCCAAAAGCATGACACACTATAGAGAAAATTGAATTTAGAAAGTCAGTCAACAAAATAAAGGAGCAAAAAGGAGCAAAAAAAAAGTGGGAAGATCAAAAAGTCCCGAAAAATCCGAAACTCTAAGATGAGCTGACACCGGTCTATGGAAAGTCCAGCGTATATGAAGTAACTCTACTAAAGATGCACACGACTGTTGACAAACGTCACATTGATTGTCTGCGACTTCTCTCATAAAGTCGTTTTCAATTCAATTCAATTCAATTCAATTCAAGTTTATTTCAAGTGTCTTATCATAACAAAGTTATCTCAAGACACTATACAGTTGAAATAAGACTACAGTTGATTAAGGAAAAATAGATCCAGCAATTCAACAAAGAGCAAGAAACAAAACACTGTACAGTGAGCAATGATGAGGAAAAACTTCCTTTTAGAAGCAGAAACCTCGAGCGGAACCAGACTCATTGTTGACGGCCTGCCGCTTTGACCGGCTGGGAGGAAGGATAAATGTAGACAATACACAGGTATACAGACTCCGGTGACGGGTGAAGATATATAGAGGGGGGGGGTTGAAATAGCCAGGCCAGAGGGCACATACCTAGCACAGCAGATGGGTTTTCAACCCATAAAGGGGTTGAGATTACTCTTGAAATGAAAGTGAGCCGCTCAAATAGGAGGAGGTCCCGGGACATACCCAGGTCATGTCTCAGTCGAACTGGAAACACCTTCTTCTTCTTCCCCCCCGGCAGACCCGGAGAAGGAAACGACGAGCGTCTGTTGGTCGACCCATCAGAGGCTAACGATGTGTCCACGGACCCCCGGGCGGTCTCCAAGTCTTACCCCATCAAGAGATGATCTGCTGCACACCGTCCAGCGACTGCCGCCTCGATCTGTCGGCGTCAACAGACGTGCGAAGGAAACCCAGCGTCTCTGCTCTCGGTGTCGTTCTCCGAGCGCGACACACATGACGGATCTTTCCGGCGAGACGAGCCATTTGGGAACCAAAAAAAAAAGAAAAGCTGGCACAGTTCGCTGCGAGCGCTCGCTCAGCCACAGCTGTCACTGCGCCTCAGTGTCAACTCTGGTTCCAATAACTTACTCTGCAATTATTCCCCCGTCGTGTTAAAGTATTGATGAACGACATCAGCTGAACCGCGACAACGCAGCGTCTGGAAATATTCACGTGTGGAAGCTGCGTCTGTTGAATCATGTGCTGGATCATACGTGTTCCCTCGTCACGCCTGACTATGATGTCCACGCGGTTGCAGCTCCATACCACACGCTGATGAAGTCCGCACCTCCGAGGGGCTCGTTGTATAAACAAAGCGGGATTACAGCTGGAGGAGGAGTGAAGTAGTAACCTCTCGTTCGTCCAGATTTCAGAGCAACTTTATAAAGTAATAATTAAAACATGGTCATGATGAGAAGTTACTGCGTCTTGAAGAACATTCACTACATGACACCAGAGTTGATACTAGTTGATGTTTAATGACACCAGAGTTGATACTAGTTGATGTTTAATGACACCAGAGTTGATACTAGTTGATGTTTAATGACACCAGAGTCGATACTAGTTGATGTTTAATGACACCAGAGTTGATACTAGTTGATGTTTAATGACACCAGAGTTGATACTAGTTGATGTTTAATGACACCAGAGTTGATACTAGTTGATGTTTAATGACACCAGAGTCGATACTAGTTGATGTTTAATGACACCAGAGTTGATACTAGTTGATGTTTAATGACACCAGAGTTGATACTAGTTGATGTTTAATGACACCAGAGTTGATACTAGTTGATGTTTAATGACACCAGAGTCGATACTAGTTGATGTTTAATGACACCAGAGTTGATACTAGTTGATGTTTAATGACACCAGAGTTGATACTAGTTGATGTTTAATGACACCAGAGTTGATACTAGTTGATGTTTAATGACACCAGAGTCGATACTAGTTGATGTTTAATGACACCAGAGTTGATACTAGTTGATGTTTAATGACACCAGAGTCGATACTAGTTGATGTTTAATGACACCAGAGTTGATACTAGTTGATGTTTAATAACACCAGAGTTGATACTAGTTGATGTTTAATGACACCAGAGTTGATACTAGTTGATGTTTAATGACACCAGAGTTGATACTAGTTGATGTTTAATGACACCAGAGTTGATACTAGTTGATGTTTAATGACACCAGAGTCGATACTAGTTGATGTTTAATGACACCAGAGTTGATACTAGTTGATGTTTAATAACACCAGAGTTGATACTAGTTGATGTTTAATGACACCAGAGTTGATACTAGTTGATGTTTAATGACACCAGAGTTGATACTAGTTGATGTTTAATGACACCAGAGTTGATACTAGTTGATGTTTAATGACACCAGAGTTGATACTAGTTGATGTTTAATGACACCAGAGTTGATACTAGTTGATGTTTAATGACACCAGAGTTGATACTAGTTGATGTTTAATGACACCAGAGTAGATACTAGTTGATGTTTAATGACACCAGAGTTGATACTAGTTGATGTTTAATGACACCAGAGTTGTTACTAGTTGATGTTTAATGACACCAGAGTAGATACTAGTTGATGTTTAATGACACCAGAGTTGATACTAGTTGATGTTTAATGACACCAGAGTAGATACTAGTTGATGTTTAATGACACCAGAGTTGATACTAGTTGATGTTTAATGACACCAGAGTTGTTACTAGTTGATGTTTAATGACACCAGAGTAGATACTAGTTGATGTTTAATGACACCAGAGTTGATACTAGTTGATGTTTAATGACACCAGAGTAGATACTAGTTGATGTTTAATGACACCAGAGTTGATACTAGTTGATGTTTAATGACACCAGAGTTGTTACTAGTTGATGTTTAATGACACCAGAGTAGATACTAGTTGATGTTTAATGACACCAGAGTTGACACTAGTTGATGTTTAATGACACCAGAGTTGATACTAGTTGATGTTTAATGACACCAGAGTTGATACTAGTTGATGTTTAATGACACCAGAGTTGATACTAGTTGATGTTTAATGACACCAGAGTTGATACTAGTTGATGTTTAATGACACCAGAGTTGATACTAGTTGATGTTTAATGACACCAGAGTTGATACTAGTTGATGTTTAATGACACCAGAGTTGATACTAGTTGATGTTTAATGACACCAGAGTTGATACTAGTTGATGTTTAATGACACCAGAGTCGATACTAGTTGATGTTTAATGACACCAGAGTCGATACTAGTTGATGTTTAATGACACCAGAGTCGATACTAGTTGATGTTTAATGACACCAGAGTCGATACTAGTTGATGTTTAATGACACCAGAGTCGATACTAGTTGATGTTTAATGACACCAGAGTTGATACTAGTTGATGTTTAATGACACCAGAGTTGATACTAGTTGATGTTTAATGACACCAGAGTTGACACTAGTTGATGTTTAATGACACCAGAGTTGATACTAGTTGATGTTTAATGACACCAGAGTTGATACTAGTTGATGTTTAATGACACCAGAGTTGATACTAGTTGATGTTTAATGACACCAGAGTTGACACTAGTTGATGTTTAATGACACCAGAGTTGATACTAGTTGATGTTTAATGACACCAGAGTTGATACTAGTTGATGTTTAATGACACCAGAGTTGACACTAGTTGATGTTTAATGACACCAGAGTTGACACTAGTTGATGTTTAATGACACCAGAGTTGATACTAGTTGATGTTTAATGACACCAGAGTTGACACTAGTTGATGTTTAATGACACCAGAGTTGATACTAGTTGATGTTTAATGACACCAGAGTCGATACTAGTTGATGTTTAATGACACCAGAGTTGATGCTAGTTGATGTTTAATGACACCAGAGTTGATACTAGTTGATGTTTAATGACACCAGAGTTGATACTAGTTGATGTTTAATGACACCAGAGTTGATACTAGTTGATGTTTAATGACACCAGAGTTGATACTAGTTGATGTTTAATGACACCAGAGTTGATACTAGTTGATGTTTAATGACACCAGAGTAGATACTAGTTGATGTTTAATGACACCAGAGTTGATACTAGTTGATGTTTAATGACACCAGAGTTGATACTAGTTGATGTTTAATGACACCAGAGTTGACACTAGTTGATGTTTAATGACACCAGAGTTGATACTAGTTGATGTTTAATGACACCAGAGTTGATACTAGTTGATGTTTAATGACACCAGAGTTGATACTAGTTGATGTTTAATGACACCAGAGTTGACACTAGTTGATGTTTAATGACACCAGAGTTGATACTAGTTGATGTTTAATGACACCAGAGTTGACACTAGTTGATTTTTAATGACACCAGAGTTGATACTAGTTGATGTTTAATGACACCAGAGTTGATACTAGTTGATGTTTAATGACACCAGAGTTGATACTAGTTGATGTTTAATGACACCAGAGTTGATACTAGTTGATGTTTAATGACACCAGAGTTGATACTAGTTGATGTTTAATGACACCAGAGTTGATACTAGTTGATGTTTAATGACACCAGAGTAGATACTAGTTGATGTTTAATGACACCAGAGTTGATACTAGTTGATGTTTAATGACACCAGAGTTGATACTAGTTGATGTTTAATGACACCAGAGTTGACACTAGTTGATGTTTAATGACACCAGAGTTGATACTAGTTGATGTTTAATGACACCAGAGTTGATACTAGTTGATGTTTAATGACACCAGAGTTGATACTAGTTGATGTTTAATGACACCAGAGTTGACACTAGTTGATGTTTAATGACACCAGAGTTGATACTAGTTGATGTTTAATGACACCAGAGTTGACACTAGTTGATGTTTAATGACACCAGAGTTGATACTAGTTGATGTTTAATGACACCAGAGTTGATACTAGTTGATGTTTAATGACACCAGAGTTGATACTAGTTGATGTTTAATGACACCAGAGTTGATACTAGTTGATGTTTAATGACACCAGAGTTGATACTAGTTGATGTTTAATGACACCAGAGTTGATACTAGTTGATGTTTAATGACACCAGAGTTGATACTAGTTGATGTTTAATGACACCAGAGTTGATACTAGTTGATGTTTAATGACACCAGAGTTGATACTAGTTGATGTTTAATGACACCAGAGTTGATACTAGTTGATGTTTAATGACACCAGAGTTGATACTAGTTGATGTTTAATGACACCAGAGTTGACACTAGTTGATGTTTAATGACACCAGAGTTGATACTAGTTGATGTTTAATGACACCAGAGTTGATACTAGTTGATGTTTAATGACACCAGAGTTGACACTAGTTGATGTTTAATGACACCAGAGTTGATACTAGTTGATGTTTAATGACACCAGAGTTGATACTAGTTGATGTTTAATGACACCAGAGTTGATACTAGTTGATGTTTAATGACACCAGAGTTGATACTAGTTGATGTTTAATGACACCAGAGTTGATACTAGTTGATGTTTAATGACACCAGAGTTGATACTAGTTGATGTTTAATGACACCAGAGTTGATACTAGTTGATGTTTAATGACACCAGAGTTGACACTAGTTGATGTTTAATGACACCAGAGTTGATACTAGTTGATGTTTAATGACACCAGAGTTGATACTAGTTGATGTTTAATGACACCAGAGTTGATACTAGTTGATGTTTAATGACACCAGAGTTGATACTAGTTGATGTTTAATGACACCAGAGTTGATACTAGTTGATGTTTAATGACACCAGAGTTGATACTAGTTGATGTTTAATGACACCAGAGTTGATACTAGTTGATGTTTAATGACACCAGAGTTGATACTAGTTGATGTTTAATGACACCAGAGTTGATACTAGTTGATGTTTAATGACACCAGAGTCGATACTAGTTGATGTTTAATGACACCAGAGTCGATACTAGTTGATGTTTAATGACACCAGAGTCGATACTAGTTGATGTTTAATGACACCAGAGTCGATACTAGTTGATGTTTAATGACACCAGAGTTGATACTAGTTGATGTTTAATGACACCAGAGTTGATACTAGTTGATGTTTAATGACACCAGAGTTGATACTAGTTGATGTTTAATGACACCAGAGTTGACACTAGTTGATGTTTAATGACACCAGAGTTGATACTAGTTGATGTTTAATGACACCAGAGTTGATACTAGTTGATGTTTAATGACACCAGAGTTGACACTAGTTGATGTTTAATGACACCAGAGTTGATACTAGTTGATGTTTAATGACACCAGAGTTGATACTAGTTGATGTTTAATGACACCAGAGTTGATACTAGTTGATGTTTAATGACACCAGAGTTGACACTAGTTGATGTTTAATGACACCAGAGTTGATACTAGTTGATGTTTAATGACACCAGAGTTGACACTAGTTGATGTTTAATGACACCAGAGTTGATACTAGTTGATGTTTAATGACACCAGAGTCGATACTAGTTGATGTTTAATGACACCAGAGTTGATACTAGTTGATGTTTAATGACACCAGAGTTGATACTAGTTGATGTTTAATGACACCAGAGTTGATACTAGTTGATGTTTAATGACACCAGAGTAGATACTAGTTGATGTTTAATGACACCAGAGTTGATAAAAGTTGATGTTTAATGACACCAGAGTTGATACTAGTTGATGTTTAATGACACCAGAGTAGATACTAGTTGATGTTTAATGACACCAGAGTTGATAAAAGTTGATGTTTAATGACACCAGAGTAGATACTAGTTGATGTTTAATGACACCAGAGTTGATAAAAGTTGATGTTTAATGACACCAGAGTTGATACTAGTTGATGTTTAATGACACCAGAGTTGATAAAAGTTGATGTTTACACTAAATGTTGTTCTATGTTTATTATTAAACTCGACGGGTAAAAACTTGTTTTCTGAATGTTACATAAGCTCAGCCACCAGAGCGAAGTTTTCCACTCGTGTTCTTGTGAAGAAAACATCTCACAACACAACATAGCGGCGCCGCAGACGAGGCAGGACTCGCAGTGACTCACTTCACATCCGGCTATGAATAGATTAGCCCGTCGGTGAACCAGCCGAAGAACAGTCGAGTCAACAGTTTGTCAAGCGCTGGAAACGCTTCGCTTCTTGAACGTCTGCGAGAACCTGTCGCGTCAAACCTCCTCACGTCCAGCTTCTCCTCTGAAGAATCCATCGTCGCCAGCGTCAGCCGGCGCTCCATACATCAAGAACTCATTACAGCCGGACCGAGCCGAGCCAAGACCAACACCGTCAGTCATCTCCCACTGTAGAACACAGAGAGAGGAGAGGAGGAGGAGGAGGAGAGGAGGAGGAGGAGAGGAGGAGAGGAGAAGGAGAGGGAAGAGGAGGAGGAGGAGGAGGAGGAGGAGAGGAGGAGAGGAGGAGAGGAGGAGGAGGAGAGGAGGAGAGGAGGAGAGGAGAAGGAGAGGGAAGAGGAGGAGGAGGAGGAGGAAAGGAGGAGAGAAGGAGGAGGAGAGGAGGAGCTGAGGAGGAGGAGGTGAGGAGGAGAGGAGGAGGAGGAGAGGAGGAGAGGAAGAAGAGGAGGAGGAGGAGGTGAGGAGGAGGAGACGAGGAGAAGAGGAGAGGAGGAGAGGAGGAGGAGAGGGAAGAGGAGGAAGGAGTAGGAGGAGAAGGAGGAGGAGGAGGAGGAGGAGAGGAGGAGGAGGAGAGGAGAAGAGGAGGAGAGGAGAAGGAGAGGGAAGAGGAGGAGGAGGAGGAGGAGAGGAGGAGAGAAGGAGGAGGAGAGGAGGAGCTGAGGAGGAGGAGGTGAGGAGGAAGGAGGAGAGGAGGAGGAGGAGAGGAGAAGAGGAGGAGAGGAGAAGGAGAGGGAAGAGGAGGAGGAGGAGGAGGAGGAGGAGAGGAGGAGAGAAGGAGGAGGAGAGGAGGAGCTGAGGAGGAGGAGGTGAGGAGGAGAGGAGGAGGAGGAGAGGAGGAGAGGAGGAGAGGAAGAAGAGGAGGAGGAGGAGGTGAGGAGGAGGAGAGGAGGAGAAGAGGAGAGGAGGAGAGGAGGAGGAGAGGGAAGAGGAGGAGGAGAGGAGGAGAGGAGGAGAGGAGGAGGAGGAGAGGAGGAAGAGGAGGAGGAGGAGGAGAGCAGGAGAGGAGGAGGAGGAGGAGAGGAGGAGAGGAAGAAGAGGAGGAGGAGGAGGTGAGGAGGAGGAGAGGGAAGAGGAGGAGGAGAAGGAGGAGGAGGAGGAGGAGAGGAGGAGAGGAGGAGAGGAGGAGGAGAGGGAAGAGGAGGAGGACGAGGAGGAGAGGAGGAGGAGAGGAGGAGGAGGAGGAGGAGGAAGAGGAAGGAGGAGAGGAGGAGGAGGAGGAGGAGGAGAGGAGGAAGAGGAGGAGGAGGAGGAAGGAGGAAGAGGAGGAGGAGGAGGAAGGAGGAGAGGAGGAGGAGGAGGAGGAGAGGAAGAAGAGGAGGAGGAGGAAGAGGAGGAGGAAGGAGGAGAGGAGGAGAGGAGGAGGAGGAGAGGAAGAAGAGGAGGAGGAGGAGGAGGAGGAAGAGGAGGAGGAAGGAGGAGAGGAGGAGAGGAGGAGGAGGAGGAAGAGGAGGAAGGAGGAGGAGGAGGAGGAAGGAGGAGGAAGAGGAGGAGGAAGGAGGAGAGGAGGAGAGGAGGAGAGGAGGAGGAGGAGGAAGAGGAGGAAGGAGGAGGAGGAGGAGGAAGGAGGAGAGGAGGAGGAGGAGAGGAAGGAGGATCTTATTAAGATGTATCTCTGTGAGAGTGATGGACTGATGAGCTGCTGTCGCTGCCGCAATTATTACTGCAGCAGGACGAGCTCCAAGGACACAGGAAGTGGCGATTCAGAACGAACGCCGTCTGAACGATCTCGTCCGAACGTTCTCGTCCGAACGTTCTCGTCCGAACGTTCTCGTCCGAACGATCTCGTCCGAACGATCTCGTCCGAACGATCTCGTCCGAACGTTCTCGTCCGAACGTTCTCGTCCGAACGATCTCGTCCGAACGATCTCGTCCGAACGATCTCGTCCGAACGATCTCGTCCGAACGTTCTCGTCCGAACGTTCTCGTCCGAACGATCTCGTCCGAACGATCTCGTCCGAACGATCTCGTCCGAACGATCTCGTCAGAACGTTCTCGTCCGAACGATCTCGTCCGAACGATCTCGTCCGAACGATCTCGTCCGAACGATCTCGTCAGAACGTTCTCGTCCGAACGTTCTCGTCCGAACGATCTCGTCCGAACGTTCTCGTCCGAACGTTCTCGTCCGAACGATCTCGTCCGAACGATCTCGTCCGAACGATCTCGTCCGAACGATCTCGTCCGAACGATCTCGTCCGAACGTTCTCGTCCGAACGATCTCGTCCGAACGATCTCGTCCGAACGATCTCGTCCGAACGATCTCGTCCGAACGTTCTCGTCCGAACGATCTCGTCAGAACGTTCTCGTCCGAACGTTCTCGTCCGAACGTTCTCGTCCGAACGTTCTCGTCCGAACGATCTCGTCCGAACGATCTCGTCCGAACGTTCTCGTCCGAACGATCTCGTCCGAACGTTCTCGTCAGAACGATCTCGTCAGAACGATCTCGTCCGAACGATCTCGTCAGAACGATCTCGTCCGAACGTTCTCGTCAGAACGATCTCGTCAGAACGATCTCGTCAGAACGTTCTCGTCCGAACGATCTCGTCAGAACGATCTCGTCCGAACGATCTCGTCAGAACGTTCTCGTCCGAACGATCTCGTCCGAACGATCTCGTCAGAACGATCTCGTCAGAACGATCTCGTCAGAACGATCTCGTCCGAACGATCTCGTCAGAACGATCTCGTCCGAACGATCTCGTCAGAACGTTCTCGTCCGAACGATCTCGTCAGAACGATCTCGTCCGAACGATCTCGTCAGAACGATCTCGTCCGAACGTTCTCGTCCGAACGATCTCGTCCGAACGTTCTCGTCAGAACGATCTCGTCAGAACGATCTCGTCCGAACGATCTCGTCAGAACGATCTCGTCAGAACGATCTCGTCAGAACGATCTCGTCAGAACGATCTCGTCAGAACGTTCTCGTCCGAACGATCTCGTCAGAACGATCTCGTCCGAACGATCTCGTCAGAACGTTCTCGTCCGAACGATCTCGTCCGAACGATCTCGTCAGAACGATCTCGTCAGAACGATCTCGTCAGAACGATCTCGTCCGAACGATCTCGTCAGAACGATCTCGTCCGAACGATCTCGTCAGAACGTTCTCGTCCGAACGATCTCGTCAGAACGATCTCGTCCGAACGATCTCGTCAGAACGTTCTCGTCCGAACGATCTCGTCAGAACGTTCTCGTCCGAACGATCTCGTCAGAACGATCTCGTCAGAACGATCTCGTCAGAACGTTCTCGTCCGAACGATCTCGTCAGAACGTTCTCGTCCGAACGTTCTCGTCCGAACGATCTCGTCAGAACGATCTCGTCAGAACGTTCTCGTCCGAACGATCTCGTCCGAACGATCTCGTCAGAACGATCTCGTCCGAACGATCTCGTCAGAACGTTCTCGTCCGAACGATCTCGTCCGAACGATCTCGTCCGAACGATCTCGTCAGAACGATCTCGTCCGAACGATCTCGTCAGAACGATCTCGTCCGAACGTTCTCGTCAGAACGATCTCGTCTGAACGATCTAGACCTGTTTGTCTTCTGTCCTTTATTCCTTCTCAAGGCCAAATAAACCTGTTTTCACCAAAACCATCGATTTCGTCATTTCCAAGTCACAAAGGATACCACAAACACATTTGTTTTTGAGCCGACTACCACAACACTAGGGTTTTTGAATTTTATTTTTTCAAGGATTAATTTCATCAATTGTGATATAGAATAAAACTCGTGACCTTCCTGTGTTCGTGGGTTTACTCCGGTTTCCTCCCGCAGTCCAAAGACATACAGAGGTGGATTGAGAACTGGTCCGTAGGTATGAGTGTGTGTGTGAATGGTTGTCTGTGTTGGTGTGCCCCGCGACCGACTGGCCTCCTGTCCAGGGTGTCCCCTGCCTCTCGCACGGTAGAAAATGATGAGTGATGATGTTTTCAAGAGTCGAATGAAATCTATATGGTTCTGAGCTTCTTGATCAATAGTCTTCGTCAATCTCAACTCACAAGCAGCTACTTTCAAACCAAGAGTTGACGCGGCGTCACCAGATCTCAACTCACAAGCAGCTACTTTCAAACCAAGAGTTGACGCGGCGTCACCAGATCTCAACTCACAAGCAGCTACTTTCAAACCAAGAGTTGACGCGGTGTCTCCAGATCTCAACTCACGAGCAGCTACTTTCAAACCAAGAGTTGACGCGGCGTCACCAGATCTCAACTCACAAGCAGCTACCTTCAAACCAAGAGTTGACGCGGCGTCACCAGATCTCAACTCAAAGGGAGGTACCTTCAAACCAAGAGTTGACGCGGCGTCACCAGATCTCAACTCACGAGCAGCTACTTTCAAACCAAGAGTTGACGCGGCGTCACCAGATCTCAACTCACAAGCAGCTACCTTCAAACCAAGAGTTGACGCGGCGTCTCCAGATCTCAACTCACGAGCAGCTACTTTCAAACCAAGAGTTGACGCGGCGTCACCAGATCTCAACTCACGAGCAGCTACTTTCAAACCAAGAGTTGACGCGGCGTCTCCAGATCTCAACTCACAAGCAGCTACTTTCAAACCAAGAGTTGACGCGGCGTCTCCAGATCTCAACTCACAAGCAGCTACTTTCAAACCAAGAGTTGACGCGGCGTCTCCAGATCTCAACTCACGAGCAGCTACTTTCAAACCAAGAGTTGACGCGACGTCACCAGATCTCAACTCACAAGCAGCTACTTTCAAACCAAGAGTTGACGCGGCGTCACCAGATCTCAACTCACAAGCAGCTACTTTCAAACCAAGAGTTGACGCGGTGTCTCCAGATCTCAACTCACGAGCAGCTACTTTCAAACCAAGAGTTGACGCGGCGTCTCCAGATCTCAACTCACAAGCAGCTACTTTCAAACCAAGAGTTGACGCGGCGTCTCCAGATCTCAACTCACAAGCAGCTACTTTCAAACCAAGAGTTGACGCGGCGTCTCCAGATCTCAACTCACAAGCAGCTTCTTTCAAACCAAGAGTTGACGCGGCGTCTCCAGATCTCAACTCACGAGCAGCTACTTTCAAACCAAGAGTTGACGCGGCGTCACCAGATCTCAACTCACAAGCAGCTACTTTCAAACCAAGAGTTGACGCGGCGTCACCAGATCTCAACTCACAAGCAGCTACTTTCAAACCAAGAGTTGACGCGGTGTCTCCAGATCTCAACTCACGAGCAGCTACTTTCAAACCAAGAGTTGACGCGGCGTCTCCAGATCTCAACTCACAAGCAGCTACTTTCAAACCAAGAGTTGACGCGGCACTCCAGATCTCAACTCACAAGCAGCTACTTTCAAACCAAGAGTTGACGCGGCGTCTCCAGATCTCAACTCACAAGCAGCTACTTTCAAACCAAGAGTTGACGCGGCGTCTCCAGATCTCAACTCACGAGCAGCTACTTTCAAACCAAGAGTTGACGCGGCGTCACCAGATCTCAACTCAAAAGCAGCTACTTTCAAACCAAGAGTTGACGCGGCGTCACCAGATCTCAACTCACAAGCAGCTACTTTCAAACCAAGAGTTGACGCGGTGTCTCCAGATCTCAACTCACGAGCAGCTACTTTCAAACCAAGAGTTGACGCGGCGTCACCAGATCTCAACTCACAAGCAGCTACCTTCAAACCAAGAGTTGACGCGGCGTCACCAGATCTCAACTCAAAGGGAGGTACCTTCAAACCAAGAGTTGACGCGGCGTCACCAGATCTCAACTCACGAGCAGCTACTTTCAAACCAAGAGTTGACGCGGCGTCACCAGATCTCAACTCACAAGCAGCTACCTTCAAACCAAGAGTTGACGCGGCGTCTCCAGATCTCAACTCACGAGCAGCTACTTTCAAACCAAGAGTTGACGCGGCGTCACCAGATCTCAACTCACGAGCAGCTACTTTCAAACCAAGAGTTGACGCGGCGTCTCCAGATCTCAACTCACGAGCAGCTACTTTCAAACCAAGAGTTGACGCGGCGTCTCCAGATCTCAACTCACAAGCAGCTACTTTCAAACCAAGAGTTGACGCGGCGTCACCAGATCTCAACTCACAAGCAGCTACTTGTGAGTAGCTGCTTGTCCTGGAGTGACTCCGATCACTCCTGGAGTGATCGGAGTCACTCCAGGAGTGATCGGAGTCACAGGAGATGACGGGAGAGTCTGGAGCGAGAGCACCGGACAGTGAATCCTTATCTCCGGGTCGCTCGGCAGAACTTGGCCGTCCTTCCCTCGGCCGACGGTCACGTCTGCACATCCATCACAGAAGTTCTGGAGGAAATACTGTGTTTTTTTAGCAGCAAAACTTTTACAAATGACTGTAAATCTGCTGCTGAAGCTTCGCTAGACGAGCCTTGAGAACGTTTGACTGTAGTTTTGAGTTTCTGAGTTTTTAACGTGTTTTTTCAACATCCGGCAGATTATGAATGAAATGATGGTTTTCTACTCGTGTCCATTATTTTAATCTGTGCTTTTACAGACCAACATGTTCATGTTATTGTGAAGAACAACATCAAACCTTCAAACTGCTCGACTGTAACGTCTTGTGTTGTTGATTCGTTTGAACTCTGGGTGAACTTTGAACTTTAAGTCGTCGACGATCCTTCGGTTTTTGTTCTTTTTTGTCTTCGTACATTACTGACCCCTAGAGGTCACTCCTCCTCCAGCTGTGATCACACTTTGTTTATACGAGTCGCTTGGAGGTGGAGAACATTGATGACGCGCGGTGACAAACCTACATTCTTGACCAATCACAGCAGAGTGGGTGTGGTTATGGTCAACAAGATTTCATCTCCAGAGGAAGAAGAGGAGGAGGAGGAAGAGGAGGAGGAAGGAGGAGAGGAGGAGAGGAGGAGGAGGAGAGGAAGAAGAGGAGGAGGAGGAGGAGGAGGAAGAGGAGGAGGAAGGAGGAGAGGAGGAGAGGAGGAGGAGGAGGAAGAGGAGGAAGGAGGAGGAGGAGGAGGAAGGAGGAGGAAGAGGAGGAGGAAGGAGGAGAGGAGGAGAGGAGGAGAGGAGGAGGAGGAGGAAGAGGAGGAAGGAGGAGGAGGAGGAGGAAGGAGGAGAGGAGGAGGAGGAGAGGAAGGAGGATCTTATTAAGATGTATCTCTGTGAGAGTGATGGACTGATGAGCTGCTGTCGCTGCCGCAATTATTACTGCAGCAGGACGAGCTCCAAGGACACAGGAAGTGGCGATTCAGAACGAACGCCGTCTGAACGATCTCGTCCGAACGTTCTCGTCCGAACGTTCTCGTCCGAACGTTCTCGTCCGAACGATCTCGTCCGAACGATCTCGTCCGAACGATCTCGTCCGAACGTTCTCGTCCGAACGTTCTCGTCCGAACGATCTCGTCCGAACGATCTCGTCCGAACGATCTCGTCCGAACGATCTCGTCCGAACGTTCTCGTCCGAACGTTCTCGTCCGAACGATCTCGTCCGAACGATCTCGTCCGAACGATCTCGTCCGAACGATCTCGTCAGAACGTTCTCGTCCGAACGATCTCGTCCGAACGATCTCGTCCGAACGATCTCGTCCGAACGATCTCGTCAGAACGTTCTCGTCCGAACGTTCTCGTCCGAACGATCTCGTCCGAACGTTCTCGTCCGAACGTTCTCGTCCGAACGATCTCGTCCGAACGATCTCGTCCGAACGATCTCGTCCGAACGTTCTCGTCCGAACGATCTCGTCCGAACGATCTCGTCCGAACGATCTCGTCCGAACGATCTCGTCCGAACGTTCTCGTCCGAACGATCTCGTCAGAACGTTCTCGTCCGAACGTTCTCGTCCGAACGTTCTCGTCCGAACGTTCTCGTCCGAACGATCTCGTCCGAACGATCTCGTCCGAACGTTCTCGTCCGAACGATCTCGTCCGAACGTTCTCGTCAGAACGATCTCGTCAGAACGATCTCGTCCGAACGATCTCGTCAGAACGATCTCGTCCGAACGTTCTCGTCAGAACGATCTCGTCAGAACGATCTCGTCAGAACGTTCTCGTCCGAACGATCTCGTCAGAACGATCTCGTCCGAACGATCTCGTCAGAACGTTCTCGTCCGAACGATCTCGTCCGAACGATCTCGTCAGAACGATCTCGTCAGAACGATCTCGTCAGAACGATCTCGTCCGAACGATCTCGTCAGAACGATCTCGTCCGAACGATCTCGTCAGAACGTTCTCGTCCGAACGATCTCGTCAGAACGATCTCGTCCGAACGATCTCGTCAGAACGATCTCGTCCGAACGTTCTCGTCCGAACGATCTCGTCCGAACGTTCTCGTCAGAACGATCTCGTCAGAACGATCTCGTCCGAACGATCTCGTCAGAACGATCTCGTCCGAACGTTCTCGTCAGAACGATCTCGTCAGAACGATCTCGTCAGAACGTTCTCGTCCGAACGATCTCGTCAGAACGATCTCGTCCGAACGATCTCGTCAGAACGTTCTCGTCCGAACGATCTCGTCCGAACGATCTCGTCAGAACGATCTCGTCAGAACGATCTCGTCAGAACGATCTCGTCCGAACGATCTCGTCAGAACGATCTCGTCCGAACGATCTCGTCAGAACGTTCTCGTCCGAACGATCTCGTCAGAACGATCTCGTCCGAACGATCTCGTCAGAACGTTCTCGTCCGAACGATCTCGTCAGAACGTTCTCGTCCGAACGATCTCGTCAGAACGATCTCGTCAGAACGATCTCGTCAGAACGTTCTCGTCCGAACGATCTCGTCAGAACGTTCTCGTCCGAACGTTCTCGTCCGAACGATCTCGTCAGAACGTTCTCGTCCGAACGATCTCGTCAGAACGTTCTCGTCCGAACGATCTCGTCCGAACGATCTCGTCAGAACGATCTCGTCCGAACGATCTCGTCAGAACGTTCTCGTCCGAACGATCTCGTCCGAACGATCTCGTCCGAACGATCTCGTCAGAACGATCTCGTCCGAACGATCTCGTCAGAACGATCTCGTCCGAACGTTCTCGTCAGAACGATCTCGTCTGAACGATCTAGACCTGTTTGTCTTCTGTCCTTTATTCCTTCTCAAGGCCAAATAAACCTGTTTTCACCAAAACCATCGATTTCGTCATTTCCAAGTCACAAAGGATACCACAAACACATTTGTTTTTGAGCCGACTACCACAACACTAGGGTTTTTGAATTTTATTTTTTCAAGGATTAATTTCATCAATTGTGATATAGAATAAAACTCGTGACCTTCCTGTGTTCGTGGGTTTACTCCGGTTTCCTCCCGCAGTCCAAAGACATACAGAGGTGGATTGAGAACTGGTCCGTAGGTATGAGTGTGTGTGTGAATGGTTGTCTGTGTTGGTGTGCCCCGCGACCGACTGGCCTCCTGTCCAGGGTGTCCCCTGCCTCTCGCACGGTAGAAAATGATGAGTGATGATGTTTTCAAGAGTCGAATGAAATCTATATGGTTCTGAGCTTCTTGATCAATAGTCTTCGTCAATCTCAACTCACAAGCAGCTACTTTCAAACCAAGAGTTGACGCGGCGTCACCAGATCTCAACTCACAAGCAGCTACTTTCAAACCAAGAGTTGACGCGGCGTCACCAGATCTCAACTCACAAGCAGCTACTTTCAAACCAAGAGTTGACGCGGTGTCTCCAGATCTCAACTCACGAGCAGCTACTTTCAAACCAAGAGTTGACGCGGCGTCACCAGATCTCAACTCACAAGCAGCTACCTTCAAACCAAGAGTTGACGCGGCGTCACCAGATCTCAACTCAAAGGGAGGTACCTTCAAACCAAGAGTTGACGCGGCGTCACCAGATCTCAACTCACGAGCAGCTACTTTCAAACCAAGAGTTGACGCGGCGTCACCAGATCTCAACTCACAAGCAGCTACCTTCAAACCAAGAGTTGACGCGGCGTCTCCAGATCTCAACTCACGAGCAGCTACTTTCAAACCAAGAGTTGACGCGGCGTCACCAGATCTCAACTCACGAGCAGCTACTTTCAAACCAAGAGTTGACGCGGCGTCTCCAGATCTCAACTCACAAGCAGCTACTTTCAAACCAAGAGTTGACGCGGCGTCTCCAGATCTCAACTCACAAGCAGCTACTTTCAAACCAAGAGTTGACGCGGCGTCTCCAGATCTCAACTCACGAGCAGCTACTTTCAAACCAAGAGTTGACGCGACGTCACCAGATCTCAACTCACAAGCAGCTACTTTCAAACCAAGAGTTGACGCGGCGTCACCAGATCTCAACTCACAAGCAGCTACTTTCAAACCAAGAGTTGACGCGGTGTCTCCAGATCTCAACTCACGAGCAGCTACTTTCAAACCAAGAGTTGACGCGGCGTCTCCAGATCTCAACTCACAAGCAGCTACTTTCAAACCAAGAGTTGACGCGGCGTCTCCAGATCTCAACTCACAAGCAGCTACTTTCAAACCAAGAGTTGACGCGGCGTCTCCAGATCTCAACTCACAAGCAGCTTCTTTCAAACCAAGAGTTGACGCGGCGTCTCCAGATCTCAACTCACGAGCAGCTACTTTCAAACCAAGAGTTGACGCGGCGTCACCAGATCTCAACTCACAAGCAGCTACTTTCAAACCAAGAGTTGACGCGGCGTCACCAGATCTCAACTCACAAGCAGCTACTTTCAAACCAAGAGTTGACGCGGTGTCTCCAGATCTCAACTCACGAGCAGCTACTTTCAAACCAAGAGTTGACGCGGCGTCTCCAGATCTCAACTCACAAGCAGCTACTTTCAAACCAAGAGTTGACGCGGCACTCCAGATCTCAACTCACAAGCAGCTACTTTCAAACCAAGAGTTGACGCGGCGTCTCCAGATCTCAACTCACAAGCAGCTACTTTCAAACCAAGAGTTGACGCGGCGTCTCCAGATCTCAACTCACGAGCAGCTACTTTCAAACCAAGAGTTGACGCGGCGTCACCAGATCTCAACTCAAAAGCAGCTACTTTCAAACCAAGAGTTGACGCGGCGTCACCAGATCTCAACTCACAAGCAGCTACTTTCAAACCAAGAGTTGACGCGGTGTCTCCAGATCTCAACTCACGAGCAGCTACTTTCAAACCAAGAGTTGACGCGGCGTCACCAGATCTCAACTCACAAGCAGCTACCTTCAAACCAAGAGTTGACGCGGCGTCACCAGATCTCAACTCAAAGGGAGGTACCTTCAAACCAAGAGTTGACGCGGCGTCACCAGATCTCAACTCACGAGCAGCTACTTTCAAACCAAGAGTTGACGCGGCGTCACCAGATCTCAACTCACAAGCAGCTACCTTCAAACCAAGAGTTGACGCGGCGTCTCCAGATCTCAACTCACGAGCAGCTACTTTCAAACCAAGAGTTGACGCGGCGTCACCAGATCTCAACTCACGAGCAGCTACTTTCAAACCAAGAGTTGACGCGGCGTCTCCAGATCTCAACTCACGAGCAGCTACTTTCAAACCAAGAGTTGACGCGGCGTCTCCAGATCTCAACTCACAAGCAGCTACTTTCAAACCAAGAGTTGACGCGGCGTCACCAGATCTCAACTCACAAGCAGCTACTTGTGAGTAGCTGCTTGTCCTGGAGTGACTCCGATCACTCCTGGAGTGATCGGAGTCACTCCAGGAGTGATCGGAGTCACAGGAGATGACGGGAGAGTCTGGAGCGAGAGCACCGGACAGTGAATCCTTATCTCCGGGTCGCTCGGCAGAACTTGGCCGTCCTTCCCTCGGCCGACGGTCACGTCTGCACATCCATCACAGAAGTTCTGGAGGAAATACTGTGTTTTTTTAGCAGCAAAACTTTTACAAATGACTGTAAATCTGCTGCTGAAGCTTCGCTAGACGAGCCTTGAGAACGTTTGACTGTAGTTTTGAGTTTCTGAGTTTTTAACGTGTTTTTTCAACATCCGGCAGATTATGAATGAAATGATGGTTTTCTACTCGTGTCCATTATTTTAATCTGTGCTTTTACAGACCAACATGTTCATGTTATTGTGAAGAACAACATCAAACCTTCAAACTGCTCGACTGTAACGTCTTGTGTTGTTGATTCGTTTGAACTCTGGGTGAACTTTGAACTTTAAGTCGTCGACGATCCTTCGGTTTTTGTTCTTTTTTGTCTTCGTACATTACTGACCCCTAGAGGTCACTCCTCCTCCAGCTGTGATCACACTTTGTTTATACGAGTCGCTTGGAGGTGGAGAACATTGATGACGCGCGGTGACAAACCTACATTCTTGACCAATCACAGCAGAGTGGGTGTGGTTATGGTCAACAAGATTTCATCTCCAGAACAACAAAGAGTTTTCAGTGGGCGGAGCTTAAGATCATTTTCTAATGTCAATATTTCAATGAAAAGAGAGTTTTGTACAAACACACTCTGATGATACAATAGAGTCACACATCACAACAAAACACACATTGATGATACAATAGAGTCACACATCACAACAACACACACACTGATGATACAATAGAGTCACACATCACAACAACACACACACACTGATGATACAATAGAGTCACACATCACAACAACACACACACACTGATGATATAATAGAGTCACACATCACAACAACACACACACTGATGATACAATAGAGTCACACATCACAACAACACACACACACTGATGATACAATAGAGTCACACATCACAACAACACACACACACTGATGATATAATAGAGTCACACATCACAACAACACACACACTGATGATACAATAGAGTCACACATCACAACAACACACACACTGATGATACAATAGAGTCACACATCACAACAACACACACACACTGATGATACAATAGAGTCACACATCACTACAACACACACACACACTGATGATACAATAGAGTCACACATCACAACAACACACACACACTGATGATACAATAGAGTCACACATCACTACAACACACACACACACTGATGATACAATAGAGTCACACATCACAACAACACACACACACTGATGATACAATAGAGTCACACATCACAACAACACACACACACTGATGATACAATAGAGTCACACATCACAACAACACACACACTGATGATACAATAAAGTTACACATCAAAACAACACACACACACTGATGATACAATATAGTCACACATCACAACAACACACACACACTGATGATACAATAGAGTCACACATCACAACAACACACACACACTGATGATACAATAGAGTCACACATCACAACAACACACACACACTGATGATACAATAGAGTCACACATCACAACAACACACACACACTGATGATACAATAGAGTCACACATCACAACAACACACACACACTGGTGATATGATAGAGTCACACATCACAACAACACACACACACTGATGATACAATAGAGCCACACATCACCACAACACACACACACACTGATGATACAATAGAGTCACACATCACAACAACACACACACTGATGATACAATAGAGTCACACATCACAACAACACACACACTGATGATACAATAGAGTCACACATCACAACAACACACACACTGATGATACAATAGAGTCACACATCACAACAACACACACACTGATGATACAATAGAGTCACACATCACAACAACACACACACTGATGATACAATAGAGTCACACATCACAACAACACACACTGATGATACAATAGAGTCACACATCACAACAACACACACACACTGATGATACAATAGAGTCACACATCACAACAACACACACTGATGATACAATAGAGTCACACATCACAACAGCACACACACACTGATGATACAATAGAGTCACACATCACAACAGCACACACACACTGATGATACAATAGAGTCACACATCACAACAGCACACACACACTGATGATACAATAGAGTCACACATCACAACAACACACACACTGATGATACAATAGAGTCACACATCACAACAACACACACACACTGATGACACAATAGAGTCACACATCACAACAACACACACACTGATGATATAATAGAGTCACACATCACAACAACACACACACTGATGATACAATATATCCACACATCACAACAACACACACACACTGATGATACAATAGAGTCACACATCACAACAACACACACACACTGATGATATAATAGAGTCACACATCACAACAACACACACACACTGATGATACAATAGAGTCACACATCACAACAACACACACACACTGATGATACAATAGATTCACACATACACACAACAACACACACTGATGATACAATAAAGTCACACATCACAACAACACACACACACTGATGATACAATAGATTCACACATACACACAACAACACACACTGATGATACAATAGAGTCACACATCACAACAACACACACACACACTGATGATACAATAGATTCACACATACACACAACAACACACACTGATGATACAATAGAGTCACACATCACAACAACAACACACACACACTGATGATATAATAGAGTCACACATCACAACAACACACACACACTGATGATACAATAGAGTCACACATCACAACAACACACACACACACTTACACATCAACACGTCCATGTTTCCACGTTAGATGAAGACGATCTTCTCAGCATCTAGACATGTTCCTCTGAGGCCTCGAAGCTCGTGATGGTGGAGCCTGTGACGCTCATTGTTGCTCAGATGATCATTAGCGTGAAACCAGGAGCAGGAACCTCATCAGATCTTTGAGGAGCTTGAATAGAGTCCAGGAAATGAAGAGAGTGTGTTTTCATTGTGAGTCAGTGTTAATGCGACCTGGACATCCTCGTCCTCCTGGATCTGATCATCTTCAAGACGAATCAGTCTTTGTTGAGCCGAGCTTTTGGTCCAGATGGAGTCTTCTCACAGCCGTGACCATGAACTTCCTGGTCCGTGGAGACGTGATGACCTTCAGAACCTGCAGCCACTGATACTGTATTTCCCGGCGGCTCGTCCGCATTAAGGACGATGTGAGGAGAGTCTGAGCAGCAGAAGAGTCTCTCATGTCCTGGAAGAACCTCAGAGCAGGAAGTTGCAGTTTTGCTCTTAAATTACATATTTATGAAGCTCATGCATCTTCTATGAACTTCTAAAACCATCCCTGAGAGAAAAGTTCAATGAAAACCATCATCTTTGCATCAGAGAAGATTTCTGCACCAGTGACTTCCTGTTCGTCCACCGTCTTCCTGTTCAATTTTAACTATAATCCAACAATTTTCAACTATAATCCAACAATTTTCAACTATAATCAAACAATTTTCAACTATAATCAAACAATTTTCAACTATAATCCAACAATTTTCAACTATAATCAAACAATTTTCAACTATAATCAAACAATTTTCAACTATAATCCAACAATTTTCAACTATAATCAAACAATTTTCAACTATAATCCAACAATTTTCAACTATAATCAAACAATTTTCAACTATAATCCAACAATTTTCAACTATAATCTAACAATTTTCAACTATAATCAAACAATTTTCAACTATAATCAAACAATTTTCAACTATAATCTAACAATTTTCAACTATAATCTAACAATTTTCAACTATAATCAAACAATTTTCAACTATAATCAACAATTTTCAACTGTAATCAAACAATTTTCAACTATAATCAAACAATTTTCAACTATAATCAAACAATTTTCAACTATAATCCAACAATTTTCAACTGTAATCAAACAATTTTCAACTATAATCAAACAATTTTCAACTATAATCAAACAATTTTCAACTATAATCCAACAATTTTCAACTATAATCAAAGAATTTCCAACTATAATCTAACAATTTTCAACTATAATCTAACAATTTTCAACTATAATCAAACAATTTTCAACTATAATCAACAATTTTCAACTATAATCAAACAATTTTCAACTATAATCAAACAATTTTCAACTATAATCAAACAATTTTCAACTATAATCAAACAATTTTCAACTATAATCCAACAATTTTCAACTGTAATCAAACAATTTTCAACTATAATCCAACAATTTTCAACTGTAATCAAACAATTTTCAACTATAATCAAACAATTTTCAACTATAATCAAACAATTTTCAACTATAATCCAACAATTTTCAACTATAATCAAACAATTTTCAACTAATCAAACAATTTTCAACTATAATCAAACAATTTTCAACTATAATCCAACAATTTTCAACTATAATCAAACAATTTTCAACTGTAATCAAACAATTTTCAACTATAATCAAACAATTTAAACTATAATCAAACAATTTTCAACTATAATCAAACAATTTTCAACTATAATCCAACAATTTTCAACTATAATCAAACAATTTTCAACTAATCAAACAATTTTCAACTATAATCAAACAATTTTCAACTATAATCCAACAATTTTCAACTATAATCAAACAATTTTCAACTGTAATCAAACAATTTTCAACTATAATCAAACAATTTAAACTATAATCAAACAATTTTCAACTATAATCAAACAATTTTCAACTATAATCAAACAATTTTCAACTATAATCAAACAATTTTCAACTATAATCCAACAATTTTCAACTATAATCAAACAATTTTCAACTGTAATCAAACAATTTTCAACTATAATCAAACAATTTAAACTATAATCAAACAATTTTCAACTATAATCAAACAATTTTCAACTATAATCCAACAATTTTCAACTATAATCCAACAATTTTCAACTATAATCAAACAATTTAAACTATAATCCAACAATTTTCAACTATAATCAAAAATGTTCAACATTATTTTCATTTTAACTTTTATTCACAGTAAATATGTTTCTTCTTCAAGGTTCTCTGATACCATCAATCAAACACGATCATGTGAGAACAAAACCACGACTCAGTTCTTCTTCCTTCCGATGGTATCGGTTGCCATGACAACCATCTCCGGACCTGCAGCAGCAGCAGAACCAGGTCCAGTCAGACCCGCTTGACGTGGATTTAACCTCGAACCTGACGTCAACTCTTTTTGTTTCTTGAGCAGCTGAGCTGTCACTCAGATCCTGCTGTCACTCAGATCCTGCTGTCACTCAGATCCTGCTGTCACTCAGATGCTGCTGTCACTCAGATACTGCTGTCACTCAAACATTCTGCTGTCACTCAGATCCTGCTGTCACTCAAACATCCTGCTGTCACTCAGATGCTGCTGTCACTCAGATCCTGCTGTCACTCAGATCCTGCTGTCACTCAGATCCTGCTGTCACTCAGATGCTGCTGTCACTCAGATACTGCTGTCACTCAAACATTCTGCTGTCACTCAGATCCTGCTGTCACTCAAACATCCTGCTGTCACTCAGATGCTGCTGTCACTCAGATTCTGCTGTCACTCAGATCCTGCTGTCACTCAGATCCTGCTGTCACTCAGATCCTGCTGTCACTCAAACATCCTGCTGTCACTCAGATCCTGCTGTCACTCAAACATCCTGCTGTCACTCAGATCCTGCTGTCACTCAAACATCCTGCTGTCACTTTTCTCTTTTATTTTGATAGTTTCATCTCTTTCTTCATTTCTGCTGTTCTTCACGTTGCCTGTTTTATTTTGAAAAGTCTCGTTGTTTTTGTATTATTCCTTTTATTTTGAAACTTTCATTTCATTGCTTCCATGTGTCTTCCTTCATTTGAACTCACCACACATTTCCTGTTTTATTTTGAAACTTTCATTTCATTGCTTCCACGTGTCTTCCTTCATTTGAACTCACCACACATTTCCTGTTTTATTTTGAAACTTTCATTTCATTGCTTCCACATGTCTTCTTTGATTTGAACTCACCACACATTTCCTGTTTTATTATGAAATTTTCATTTCATTGCTTCCACATGTCTTCCTTCATTTGAACTCACCACACATTTCCTGTTTTATTTTGAAACTTTCATTTCATTGCTTCCACATGTCTTCCTTCATTTGAACTCACCACACATTTCCTGTTTTATTTTGAAACTTTCATTTCATTGCTTCCACGTGTCTTCCTTCATTTGAACTCACCACACATTTCCTGTTTTATTTTGAAAATTTCATTTCATTGCTTCCACATGTCTTCTTTCATTTGAACTCACCACACATTTCCTGTTTTATTTTGAAACTTTCATTTCATTGCTTCCAAATGTCTTCCTTCATTTGAACTCACCACACATTTCCTGTTTTATTTTGAAACTTTCATTTCATTGCTTCCACGTGTCTTCCTTCATTTGAACTCACCACACATTTCCTGTTTTATTTTGAAACTTTCATTTCATTGCTTCCACGTGTCTTCCTTCATTTTAACTCACCACACATTTCCTGTTTTATTTTGAAACTTTCATTTCATTGCTTCCACGTGTCTTCCTTCATTTGAACTCACCACACATTTCCTGTTTTATTTTGAAACTTTAATTTAATTGCTTCCACGTGTCTTCCTTCATTTGAACTCACCACACATTTCCTGTTTTATTTTGAAACTTTCATTTCATTGCTTCCACGGGTCTTCCTTCATTTGAACTCACCACACATTTCCTATTTTATTTTGAAACTTTCATTTCATTGCTTCCACGTATCTTCCTTCATTTTAACTCACCACACATTTCCTGTTTTATTTTGAAACTTTCATTTGATTGCTTCCACATGTCTTCCTTCATTTGAACTCACCACACATTTCCTGTTTTATTTTGAAACTTTCATTTCATTGCTTCCACATGTCTTCCTTCATTTGAACTCACCACACATTTCCTGTTTTATTTTGAAACTTTCATTTCATTGCTTCCACATGTCTTCTTTCATTTGAACTCACCACACATTTCCTGTTTTATTTTGAAACTTTCAATCATTGCTTCCACGTGTCTTCCTTCATTTTAACTCACCACACATTTCCTGTTTTATTTTGAAAATTTCATTTCATTGCTTCCACATGTCTTCTTTGATTGAACTCACCACACATTTCCTGTTTTATTTTGAAACTTTCATTTCATTGCTTCCACGTGTCTTCTTTCATTTGAACTCACCACACATTTCCTGTTTTATTTTGAAACTATCATTTCATTGCTTCCACATGTCTTCTTTGATTTGAACTCACCACACATTTCCTGTTTTATTTTGAAACTTTCATTTCATTGATTCCATGTGTCTTCCTTCATTTGAACTCACCACACATTTCCTGTTTTATTTTGAAACTTTCATTTCATTGCTTCCACATGTCTTCTTTGATTTGAACTCACCACACATTTCCTGTTTTATTTTGAAACTTTCATTTCATTGCTTCCACATGTCTTCTTTGATTTGAACTCACCACACATTTCCTGTTTTATTTTGAAACTTTCATTTCATTGCTTCCACGTGTCTTCCTTCATTTGAACTCACCACACATTTCCTGTTTTATTTTGAAACTTTCATTTCATTGCTTCCACATGTCTTCCTTCATTTAAGGTAAGGTAAGGTAAGGTAAGGTAAGGTAAAACTTTATTGATCCCTCAGGAGGTCTCCTTTGGGAAATTGTTTTTTACCAATAGCCAGCAATTTTTCATAAACAATAAAAAATAATACATAAAAAATAAAATAAGAAGAACATAAAGAGGAAGAACAAGATGACACAATCTAAGTCTAAAGACAAAGACAAAGAACATAGGTCAAGGAAAGAAAAACAACAAAGACAAAGATACAGAGACTAACATGGAACAGAACATCCAGATACTCTCACTCCACTCCTGCCCCCGAACTCAGAATTGTACAATTTAATAGCCCGAGGGATGAATGAGTCCCTGAGTCTATTTGTTTTGCACCTGGGTAGAAGCATTCGTGCACTCATTCTGCTTCTCTGCTCACTGATGACAGTGTTCAGAGGATGACTGTCATCATCATGATGGACAGTAGTTTGTTCAATGATATCCTCTCAGCAACTGTCACCAGTGAGTCCAGCTTCATTCCAACCACAGAACCAGCCCTCCTGATCAACCTGTCCAACCTGTTGACACTCCTCTTGGACACATTTCCACCCCAACACACCACAGCATAGAACAGGACACTGGCCACCACAGACTGGTAGAACATGCAGAGGAGCTTCTTGCAGATGTTAAATGATCGAAGCCTCCTCAGAAAGTACAGTCTACTCTGAACCTTCTTATACACATGGTCTGTGTTGCAGGACCAGTTTACTGTCCATCCACACACCGAGGTACTTATAGTTGTCCACTATCTCCACCTCGTCGCCTCTGATGGACACTGGACGTGGCTTTGTCCTGGACCTCCCGAAATCCAAGACCAGCTCCTTGGTTTTTGAGGTGTTCAGCTGCAAGTGGTTCCTCTCACTCCAGTCCACAAAGTCACGTATCAGACTCCTGTACTCGTCTTCGCTGTTGTCCCTAATGCATCCAACATTTGAACTCACCACACATTTCCTGTTTTATTTTGAAACTTTCATTTCATTGCTTCCACGTGTCTTCCTTCATTTGAACTCACCACACATTTCCTGTTTTATTTTGAAACTTTCATTTCATTGCTTCCACGTGTCTTCCTTCATTTGAACTCACCACACATTTCCTGTTTTATTTTGAAACTTTCATTTCATTGCTTCCACATGTCTTCCTTCATTTGAACTCACCACACATTTCCTGTTTTATTTTGAAACTTTCATTTCATTGCTTCCACGTGTCTTCCTTCATTTGAACTCACCACACATTTCCTGTTTTATTTTGAAACTTTCATTTCATTGCTTCCACATGTCTTCCTTCATTTGAACTCACCACACATGTCCTGTTTTATTTTGAAACTTTCATTTCATTGCTTCCACATGTCTTCCTTCATTTGAAGTCACCACACATTTCCTGTTTTATTTTGAAACTTTCATTTCATTGCTTCCACATGTCTTCCTTCATTTGAACTCACCACACATTTCCTGTTTTATTTTGAAACTTTCATTTCATTGCTTCCACATGTCTTCCTTCATTTGAACTCACCACACATTTCCTGTTTTATTTTGAAACTTTCATTTCATTGCTTCCACATGTCTTCTTTGATTTGAACTCACCACACATTTCCTGTTTTATTTTGAAACTTTCATTTCATTGCTTCCACGTGTCTTCCTTCATTTGAACTCACCACACATTTCCTGTTTTATTTTGAAACTTTCATTTCATTGCTTCCACGTGTCTTCCTTCATTTGAACTCACCACACATTTCCTGTTTTATTTTGAAACTTTCATTTCATTGCTTCCACATGTCTTCCTTCATTTGAACTCACCACACATGTCCTGTTTTATTTTGAAACTTTCATTTCATTGCTTCCACATGTCTTCCTTCATTTGAAGTCACCACACATTTCCTGTTTTATTTTGAAACTTTCATTTCATTGCTTCCACATGTCTTCCTTCATTTGAACTCACCACACATTTCCTGTTTTATTTTGAAACTTTCATTTCATTGCTTCCACATGTCTTCCTTCATTTGAACTCACCACACATTTCCTGTTTTATTTTGAAACTTTCATTTCATTGCTTCCACATGTCTTCCTTCATTTGAACTCACCACACATTTCCTGTTTTATTTTGAAACTTTCATTTCATTGCATCCACATGTCTTCCTTCATTTGAACTCACCACACATTTCCTGTTTTATTTTGAAACTTTCATTTCATTGGTTCCACGTGTCTTCCTTCATTTGAACTCACCACACATTTCCTGTTTTATTTTGAAACTTTAATTTCATTGCTTCCACATGTCTTCCTTCATTTGAACTCACCACACATTTCCTGTTTTATTTTGAAACTTTCATTTCATTGCTTCCACGTGTCTTCCTTCATTTGAACTCACCACACATTTCCTGTTTTATTTTGAAACTTTCATTTCATTGCTTCCACATGTCTTCCTTCATTTGAACTCACCACACATTTCCTGTTTTATTTTGAAACTTTCATTTCATTGCTTCCACATGTCTTCCTTCATTTGAAGTCACCACACATTTCCTGTTTTATTTTGAAACTTTCATTTCATTGCTTCCACACGTCTTCCTTCATTTGAACTCACCACACATTTCCTGTTTTATTTTGAAACTTTCATTTCATTGCTTCCACGTGTCTTCCTTCATTTGAACTCACCACACATTTCCTGTTTTATTTTGAAACTTTCATTTCATTGCTTCCACGTGTCTTCCTTCATTTTAACTCACCACACATTTCCTGTTTTATTTTGAAACTTTCATTTCATTGATTCCACGTGTCTTCCTTCATTTGAACTCACCACACATTTCCTGTTTTATTTTGAAACTTTAATTTCATTGCTTCCACGTGTCTTCCTTCATTTGAACTCACCACACATTTCCTATTTTATTTTGAAACTTTCATTTCATTGCTTCCACGTGTCTTCCTTCATTTGAACTCACCACACATTTCCTATTTTATTTTGAAACTTTCATTTGATTGCTTCCACATGTCTTCCTTCATTTGAACTCACCACACATTTCCTGTTTTATTTTGAAACTTTAATTTCATTGCTTCCACATGTCTTCTTTCATTTGAACTCACCACACATTTCCTGTTTTATTTTGAAACTTTCAATCATTGCTTCCACGTGTCTTCCTTCATTTTAACTCACCACACATTTCCTGTTTTATTTTGAAAATTTCATTTCATTGCTTCCACATGTCTTCTTTGATTGAACTCACCACACATTTCCTGTTTTATTTTGAAACTTTCATTTCATTGCTTCCACGTGTCTTCTTTCATTTTAACTCACCACACATTTCCTGTTTTATTTTGAAACTATCATTTCATTGCTTCCACATGTCTTCTTTGATTTGAACTCACCACACATTTCCTGTTTTATTTTGAAACTTTCATTTCATTGATTCCACGTGTCTTCCTTCATTTGAACTCACCACACATTTCCTGTTTTATTTTGAAACTTTCATTTCATTGCTTCCACATGTCTTCTTTGATTTGAACTCACCACACATTTCCTGTTTTATTTTGAAACTTTCATTTCATTGCTTCCACATGTCTTCCTTCATTTGAACTCACCACACATTTCCTGTTTTATTTTGAAACTTTCATTTCATTGCTTCCACGTGTCTTCCTTCATTTGAACTCACCACACATTTCCTGTTTTATTTTGAAACTTTCATTTCATTGCTTCCACGTGTCTTCCTTCATTTGAACTCACCACACATTTCCTGTTTTATTTTGAAACTTTCATTTCATTGCTTCCACATGTCTTCCTTCATTTGAACTCACCACACATGTCCTGTTTTATTTTGAAACTTTCATTTCATTGCTTCCACATGTCTTCCTTCATTTGAACTCACCACACATTTCCTGTTTTATTTTGAAACTTTCATTTCATTGCTTCCACATGTCTTCCTTCATTTGAACTCACCACACATTTCCTGTTTTATTTTGAAACTTTCATTTCATTGCTTCCACATGTCTTCCTTCATTTGAACTCACCACACAGTTCCTGTTTTATTTTGAAACTTTCATTTGATTGCTTCCACATGTCTTCCTTCATTTGAACTCACCACACATTTCCTGTTTTATTTTGAAACTTTAATTTCATTGCTTCCACATGTCTTCTTTCATTTGAACTCACCACACATTTCCTGTTTTATTTTGAAACTTTCAATCATTGCTTCCACGTGTCTTCCTTCATTTTAACTCACCACACATTTCCTGTTTTATTTTGAGAATTTCATTTCATTGCTTCCACATGTCTTCTTTGATTGAACTCACCACACATTTCCTGTTTTATTTTGAAACTTTCATTTCATTGCTTCCACATGTCTTCTTTCATTTTAACTCACCACACATTTCCTGTTTTATTTTGAAACTATCATTTCATTGCTTCCACATGTCTTCCTTCATTTGAACTCACCACACATTTCCTGTTTTATTTTGAAACTTTCATTTCATTGATTCCACGTGTCTTCCTTCATTTGAACTCACCACACATTTCCTGTTTTATTTTGAAACTTTCATTTCATTGCTTCCACATGTCTTCTTTGATTTGAACTCACCACACATTTCCTGTTTTATTTTGAAACTTTCATTTCATTGCTTCCACATGTCTTCTTTCATTTGAACTCACCACACATTTCCTGTTTTATTTTGAAACTTTCATTTCATTGCTTCCACATGTCTTCTTTGATTTGAACTCACCACACATTTCCTGTTTTATTTTGAAACTTTCATTTCATTGCTTCCACGTGTCTTCCTTCATTTGAACTCACCACACATTTCCTGTTTTATTTTGAAACTTTCAATTCATTGCTTCCACATGTCTTCTTTGATTTGAACTCACCACACATTTCCTGTTTTATTTTGAAACTTTCATTTCATTGCTTCCACGTGTCTTCTTTCATTTTAACTCACCACACATTTCCTGTTTTATTTTGAAACTATCATTTCATTGCTTCCACATGTCTTCTTTGATTTGAACTCACCACACATTTCCTGTTTTATTTTGAAACTTTCATTTCATTGATTCCACGTGTCTTCCTTCATTTGAACTCACCACACATTTCCTGTTTTATTTTGAAACTTTCATTTCATTGCTTCCACATGTCTTCTTTGATTTGAACTCACCACACATTTCCTGTTTTATTTTGAAACTTTCATTTCAATGCTTCCACATGTCTTCCTTCATTTGAACTCACCACACATTTCCTGTTTTATTTTGAAACTTTCATTTCATTGCTTCCACGTGTCTTCCTTCATTTGAACTCACCACACATTTCCTGTTTTATTTTGAAACTTTCATTTCATTGCTTCCACGTGTCTTCCTTCATTTGAACTCACCACACATTTCCTGTTTTATTTTGAAACTTTCATTTCATTGCTTCCACATGTCTTCCTTCATTTGAACTCACCACACATGTCCTGTTTTATTTTGAAACTTTCATTTCATTGCTTCCACATGTCTTCCTTCATTTGAACTCACCACACATTTCCTGTTTTATTTTGAAACTTTCATTTCATTGCTTCCACATGTCTTCCTTCATTTGAACTCACCACACATTTCCTGTTTTATTTTGAAACTTTCATTTCATTGCTTCCACATGTCTTCCTTCATTTGAACTCACCACACATTTCCTGTTTTATTTTGAAACTTTCATTTGATTGCTTCCACATGTCTTCCTTCATTTGAACTCACCACACATTTCCTGTTTTATTTTGAAACTTTAATTTCATTGCTTCCACATGTCTTCTTTCATTTGAACTCACCACACATTTCCTGTTTTATTTTGAAACTTTCAATCATTGCTTCCACGTGTCTTCCTTCATTTTAACTCACCACACATTTCCTGTTTTATTTTGAAAATTTCATTTCATTGCTTCCACATGTCTTCTTTGATTGAACTCACCACACATTTCCTGTTTTATTTTGAAACTTTCATTTCATTGCTTCCACATGTCTTCTTTCATTTGAACTCACCACACATTTCCTGTTTTATTTTGAAACTATCATTTCATTGCTTCCACATGTCTTCCTTCATTTGAACTCACCACACATTTCCTGTTTTATTTTGAAACTTTCATTTCATTGCTTCCACATGTCTTCCTTCATTTGAACTCACCACACATTTCCTGTTTTATTTTGAAACTTTCATTTCATTGCTTCCACATGTCTTCCTTCATTTGAACTCACCACACATTTCCTGTTTTATTTCGAAACTTTCATTTCATTGCTTCCACATGTCTTCCTTCATTTGAACTCACCACACATTTCCTGTTTTATTTTGAAACTTTCATTTCATTGCTTCCACATGTCTTCCTTCATTTGAACTCACCACACATTTCCTGTTTTATTTTGAAACTTTCATTTCATTGCTTCCACATGTCTTCTTTCATTTGAACTCACCACACATTTCCTGTTTTATTTCGAAACTTTCATTTCATTGCTTCCACATGTCTTCTTTGATTTGAACTCACCACACATTTCCTGTTTTATTTTGAAACTTTCATTTCATTGCTTCCACGTGTCTTCCTTCATTTGAACTCACCACACATTTCCTGTTTTATTTTGAAACTTTCATTTCATTGCTTCCACGTGTCTTCCTTCATTTGAACTCACCACACATTTCCTGTTTTATTTTGAAACTTTCATTTCATTGCTTCCACATGTCTTCCTTCATTTGAACTCACCACACATTTCCTGTTTTATTTTGAAACTTTCATTTCATTGCTTCCACATGTCTTCCTTCATTTGAACTCACCACACATTTCCTGTTTTATTTTGAAACTTTCATTTCATTGCTTCCACATGTCTTCCTTCATTTGAACTCACCACACATTTCCTGTTTTATTTTGAAACTTTCATTTCATTGCTTCCACATGTCTTCCTTCATTTGAACTCACCACACATTTCCTGTTTTATTTTGAAACTTTCATTTCATTGCTTCCACGTGTCTTCCTTCATTTGAACTCACCACACATTTCCTGTTTTATTTTGAAACTTTCATTTCATTGCTTCCACATGTCTTCCTTCATTTGAACTCACCACACATTTCCTGTTTTATTTTGAAACTTTCATTTCATTGCTTCCACATGTCTTCCTTCATTTGAACTCACCACACATTTCCTGTTTTAATTTGAAACTTTCATTTCATTGCTTCCACATGTCTTCCTTCATTTGAACTCACCACACATTTCCTGTTTTATTTTGAAACTTTCATTTCATTGCTTCCACATGTCTTCCTTCATTTGAACTCACCACACATTTCCTGTTTTATTTTGAAACTTTCATTTCATTGCTTCCACGTGTCTTCCTTCATTTGAACTCACCACACATTTCCTGTTTTATTTTGAAACTTTCATTTCATTGCTTCCACATGTCTTCTTTCATTTGAACTCACCACACATTTCCTGTTTTATTTTGAAAATTTCATTTCATTGCTTCCACATGTCTTCTTTGATTGAACTCACCACACATTTCCTGTTTTATTTTGAAACTTTCATTTCATTGCTTCCACGTGTCTTCTTTCATTTTAACTCACCACACATTTCCTGTTTTATTTTGAAACTATCATTTCATTGCTTCCACATGTCTTCTTTGATTTGAACTCACCACACATTTCCTGTTTTATTTTGAAACTTTCATTTCATTGATTCCACGTGTCTTCCTTCATTTGAACTCACCACACATTTCCTGTTTTATTTTGAAACTTTCATTTCATTGCTTCCACATGCCTTCTTTGATTTGAACTCACCACACATTTCCTGTTTTATTTTGAAACTTTAATTTCATTGCTTCCACATGTCTTCCTTCATTTGAACTCACCACACATTTCCTGTTTTATTTTGAAACTTTCATTTCATTGCTTCCACGTGTCTTCCTTCATTTGAACTCACCACACAATTCCTGTTTTATTTTGAAACTTTCATTTCATTGCTTCCACGTGTCTTCCTTCATTTGAACTCACCACACATTTCCTGTTTTATTTTGAAACTTTCATTTCATTGCTTCCACATGTCTTCCTTCATTTGAACTCACCACACATGTCCTGTTTTATTTTGAAACTTTCATTTCATTGCTTCCACATGTCTTCCTTCATTTGAACTCACCACACATTTCCTGTTTTATTTTGAAACTTTCATTTCATTGCTTCCACATGTCTTCCTTCATTTGAACTCACCACACATTTCCTGTTTTATTTTGAAACTTTCATTTCATTGCTTCCACATGTCTTCCTTCATTTGAACTCACCACACAGTTCCTGTTTTATTTTGAAACTTTCATTTGATTGCTTCCACATGTCTTCCTTCGTTTGAACTCACCACACATTTCCTGTTTTATTTTGAAACTTTCATTTCATTGCTTCCACATGTCTTCCTTCATTTGAACTCACCACACATTTCCTGTTTTATTTTGAAACTTTAATTTCATTGCTTCCACATGTCTTCTTTCATTTGAACTCACCACACATTTCCTGTTTTATTTTGAAACTTTCAATCATTGCTTCCACGTGTCTTCCTTCATTTTAACTCACCACACATTTCCTGTTTTATTTTGAAAATTTCATTTCATTGCTTCCACATGTCTTCTTTGATTGAACTCACCACACATTTCCTGTTTTATTTTGAAACTTTCATTTCATTGATTCCACGTGTCTTCCTTCATTTGAACTCACCACACATTTCCTGTTTTATTTTGAAACTTTCATTTCATTGCTTCCACATGTCTTCTTTGATTTGAACTCACCACACATTTCCTGTTTTATTTTGAAACTTTCATTTCATTGCTTCCACATGTCTTCTTTCATTTGAACTCACCACACATTTCCTGTTTTATTTTGAAACTTTCATTTCATTGCTTCCACATGTCTTCTTTGATTTGAACTCACCACACATTTCCTGTTTTATTTTGAAACTTTCATTTCATTGCTTCCACGTGTCTTCCTTCATTTGAACTCACCACACATTTCCTGTTTTATTTTGAAACTTTCAATTCATTGCTTCCACATGTCTTCTTTGATTTGAACTCACCACACATTTCCTGTTTTATTTTGAAACTTTCATTTCATTGCTTCCACATGTCTTCTTTCATTTGAACTCACCACACATTTCCTGTTTTATTTTGAAACTTTCATTTCATTGATTCCACGTGTCTTCCTTCATTTGAACTCACCACACATTTCCTGTTTTATTTTGAAACTTTCATTTCATTGCTTCCACATGTCTTCTTTGATTTGAACTCACCACACATTTCCTGTTTTATTTTGAAACTTTCATTTCATTGCTTCCACATGTCTTCCTTCATTTGAACTCACCACACATTTCCTGTTTTATTTTGAAACTTTCATTTCATTGCTTCCACGTGTCTTCCTTCATTTGAACTCACCACACATTTCCTGTTTTATTTTGAAACTTTCATTTCATTGCTTCCACGTGTCTTCCTTCATTTGAACTCACCACACATTTCCTGTTTTATTTTGAAACTTTCAATTCATTGCTTCCACATGTCTTCTTTGATTTGAACTCACCACACATTTCCTGTTTTATTTTGAAACTTTCATTTCATTGCTTCCACGTGTCTTCCTTCATTTGAACTCACCACACATTTCCTGTTTTATTTCGAAACTTTCATTTCATTGCTTCCACATGTCTTCCTTCATTTGAACTCACCACACATTTCCTGTTTTATTTTGAAACTTTCATTTCATTGCTTCCACATGTCTTCTTTGATTGAACTCACCACACATTTCCTGTTTTATTTTGAAACTTTCATTTCATTGCTTCCACGTGTCTTCTTTCATTTTAACTCACCACACATTTCCTGTTTTATTTTGAAACTATCATTTCATTGCTTCCACATGTCTTCTTTGATTTGAACTCACCACACATTTCCTGTTTTATTTTGAAACTTTCATTTCATTGATTCCACGTGTCTTCCTTCATTTGAACTCACCACACATTTCCTGTTTTATTTTGAAACTTTCATTTCATTGCTTCCACATGTCTTCTTTGATTTGAACTCACCACACATTTCCTGTTTTATTTTGAAACTTTCATTTCATTGCTTCCACATGTCTTCCTTCATTTGAACTCACCACACATTTCCTGTTTTATTTTGAAACTTTCATTTCATTGCTTCCACGTGTCTTCCTTCATTTGAACTCACCACACATTTCCTGTTTTATTTTGAAACTTTCATTTCATTGCTTCCACATGTCTTCCTTCATTTGAACTCACCACACATTTCCTGTTTTATTTTGAAACTTTCATTTCATTGCTTCCACATGTCTTCCTTTATTTGAACTCACCACACATGTCCTGTTTTATTTTGAAACTTTCATTTCATTGCTTCCACATGTCTTCCTTCATTTGAACTCACCACACATTTCCTGTTTTATTTTGAAACTTTCATTTCATTGCTTCCACATGTCTTCCTTCATTTGAACTCACCACACATTTCCTGTTTTATTTTGAAACTTTCATTTCATTGCTTCCACATGTCTTCCTTCATTTGAACTCACCACACATTTCCTGTTTTATTTTGAAACTTTCATTTGATTGCTTCCACATGTCTTCCTTCATTTGAACTCACCACACATTTCCTGTTTTATTTTGAAACTTTAATTTCATTGCTTCCACATGTCTTCTTTCATTTGAACTCACCACACATTTCCTGTTTTATTTTGAAACTTTCAATCATTGCTTCCACGTGTCTTCCTTCATTTTAACTCACCACACATTTCCTGTTTTATTTTGAAACTTTCATTTCATTGCTTCCACATGTCTTCCTTCATTTGAACTCACCACACATTTCCTGTTTTATTTTGAAACTTTCATTTCATTGCTTCCACGTGTCTTCCTTCATTTGAACTCACCACACATTTCCTGTTTTATTTTGAAACTTTCATTTCATTGCTTCCACGTGTCTTCCTTCATTTGAACTCACCACACATTTCCTGTTTTATTTTGAAACTTTCATTTCATTGCTTCCACATGTCTTCCTTCATTTGAACTCACCACACATGTCCTGTTTTATTTTGAAACTTTCATTTCATTGCTTCCACATGTCTTCCTTCATTTGAACTCACCACACATTTCCTGTTTTATTTTGAAACTTTCATTTCATTGCTTCCACATGTCTTCCTTCATTTGAACTCACCACACATTTCCTGTTTTATTTTGAAACTTTCATTTCATTGCTTCCACATGTCTTCCTTCATTTGAACTCACCACACATTTCCTGTTTTATTTTGAAACTTTCATTTGATTGCTTCCACATGTCTTCCTTCATTTGAACTCACCACACATTTCCTGTTTTATTTTGAAACTTTCATTTCATTGCTTCCACATGTCTTCTTTCATTTGAACTCACCACACATTTCCTGTTTTATTTTGAAACTTTCAATCATTGCTTCCACGTGTCTTCCTTCATTTTAACTCACCACACATTTCCTGTTTTATTTTGAAAATTTCATTTCATTGCTTCCACATGTCTTCTTTGATTGAACTCACCACACATTTCCTGTTTTATTTTGAAACTTTCATTTCATTGCTTCCACATGTCTTCTTTCATTTTAACTCACCACACATTTCCTGTTTTATTTTGAAACTATCATTTCATTGCTTCAACGTGTCTTCTTTGATTTGAACTCACCACACATTTCCTGTTTTATTTTGAAACTTTCATTTCATTGCTTCCACGTGTCTTCCCTCATTTGAACTCACCACACATTTCCTGTTTTATTTTGAAACTTTCATTTCATTGCTTCCACGTGTCTTCCTTCATTTGAACTCACCACACATTTCCTGTTTTATTTTGAAACTTTCATTTCATTGCTTCCACATGTCTTCCTTCATTTGAACTCACCACACATTTCCTGTTTTATTTTGAAACTTTCATTTCATTGCTTCCACATGTCTTCCTTCATTTGAACTCACCACACATTTCCTGTTTTATTTTGAAACTTTCATTTCATTGCTTCCACATGTCTTCCTTCATTTGAACTCACCACACATTTCCTGTTTTATTTTGAAACTTTCATTTCATTGCTTCCACATGTCTTCCTTCATTTGAACTCACCACACATTTCCTGTTTTATTTTGAAACTTTCATTTCATTGCTTCCACGTGTCTTCCTTCATTTGAACTCACCACACATTTCCTGTTTTATTTTGAAACTTTCATTTCATTGCTTCCACATGTCTTCCTTCATTTGAACTCACCACACATTTCCTGTTTTATTTTGAAACTTTCATTTCATTGCTTCCACATGTCTTCCTTCATTTGAACTCACCACACATTTCCTGTTTTATTTTGAAACTTTCATTTCATTGCTTCCACATGTCTTCCTTCATTTGAACTCACCACACATTTCCTGTTTTATTTTGAAACTTTCATTTCATTGCTTCCACATGTCTTCCTTCATTTGAACTCACCACACATTTCCTGTTTTATTTTGAAACTTTCATTTCATTGCTTCCACATGTCTTCCTTCATTTGAACTCACCACACATTTCCTGTTTTATTTTGAAACTTTCATTTCATTGCTTCCACATGTCTTCCTTCATTTGAACTCACCACACATTTCCTGTTTTATTTTGAAACTTTCATTTCATTGCTTCCACATGTCTTCTTTCATTTGAACTCACCACACATTTCCTGTTTTATTTTGAAACTTTCATTTCATTGCTTTCACATGTCTTCCTTCATTTGAACTCACCACACATTTCCTGTTTTATTTTGAAACTTTCATTTCATTGCTTCCACATGTCTTCCTTCATTTGAACTCACCACACATTTCCTGTTTTATTTTGAAACTTTCATTTCATTGGTTCCACGTGTCTTCCTTCATTTGAACTCACCACACATTTCCTGTTTTATTTTGAAACTTTCATTTCATTGCTTCCACGTGTCTTCCTTCATTTGAACTCACCACACATTTCCTGTTTTATTTTGAAACTTTCATTTCATTGCTTCCACATGTCTTCCTTCATTTGAACTCACCACACATTTCCTGTTTTATTTTGAAACTTTCATTTCATTGCTTCCACATGTCTTCCTTCATTTGAACTCACCACACATTTCCTGTTTTATTTTGAAACTTTCATTTCATTGCTTCCACATGTCTTCCTTCATTTGAACTCACCACACATTTCCTGTTTTATTTTGAAACTTTCATTTCATTGCTTCCACATGTCTTCCTTCATTTGAACTCACCACACATTTCCTGTTTTATTTTGAAACTTTCATTTCATTGCTTCCACATGTCTTCCTTCATTTGAACTCACCACACATTTCCTGTTTTATTTTGAAACTTTCATTTCATTGCTTCCACATGTCTTCCTTCATTTGAACTCACCACACATTTCCTGTTTTATTTTGAAACTTTCATTTCATTGCTTCCACGTGTCTTCCTTCATTTGAACTCACCACACATTTCCTGTTTTATTTTGAAACTTTCATTTCATTGCTTCCACATGTCTTCCTTCATTTGAACTCACCACACATTTCCTGTTTTATTTTGAAACTTTCATTTCATTGCTTCCACATGTCTTCCTTCATTTGAACTCACCACACATTTCCTGTTTTAATTTGAAACTTTCATTTCATTGCTTCCACATGTCTTCCTTCATTTGAACTCACCACACATTTCCTGTTTTATTTTGAAACTTTCATTTCATTGCTTCCACATGTCTTCCTTCATTTGAACTCACCACACATTTCCTGTTTTATTTTGAAACTTTCATTTCATTGCTTCCACGTGTCTTCCTTCATTTGAACTCACCACACATTTCCTGTTTTATTTTGAAAATTTCATTTCATTGCTTCCACATGTCTTCTTTCATTTGAACTCACCACACATTTCCTGTTTTATTTTGAAACTTTCATTTCATTGCTTCCACATGTCTTCTTTGATTGAACTCACCACACATTTCCTGTTTTATTTTGAAACTTTCATTTCATTGCTTCCACGTGTCTTCTTTCATTTTAACTCACCACACATTTCCTGTTTTATTTTGAAACTATCATTTCATTGCTTCCACATGTCTTCTTTGATTTGAACTCACCACACATTTCCTGTTTTATTTTGAAACTTTCATTTCATTGATTCCACGTGTCTTCCTTCATTTGAACTCACCACACATTTCCTGTTTTATTTTGAAACTTTCATTTCATTGCTTCCACATGTCTTCTTTGATTTGAACTCACCACACATTTCCTGTTTTATTTTGAAACTTTCATTTCATTGCTTCCACATGTCTTCCTTCATTTGAACTCACCACACATTTCCTGTTTTATTTTGAAACTTTCATTTCATTGCTTCCACGTGTCTTCCTTCATTTGAACTCACCACACATTTCCTGTTTTATTTTGAAACTTTCATTTCATTGCTTCCACGTGTCTTCCTTCATTTGAACTCACCACACATTTCCTGTTTTATTTTGAAACTTTCATTTCATTGCTTCCACATGTCTTCCTTCATTTGAACTCACCACACATGTCCTGTTTTATTTTGAAACTTTCATTTCATTGCTTCCACATGTCTTCCTTCATTTGAACTCACCACACATTTCCTGTTTTATTTTGAAACTTTCATTTCATTGCTTCCACATGTCTTCCTTCATTTGAACTCACCACACATTTCCTGTTTTATTTTGAAACTTTCATTTCATTGCTTCCACATGTCTTCCTTCATTTGAACTCACCACACAGTTCCTGTTTTATTTTGAAACTTTCATTTGATTGCTTCCACATGTCTTCCTTCATTTGAACTCACCACACATTTCCTGTTTTATTTTGAAACTTTAATTTCATTGCTTCCACATTTCTTCTTTCATTTGAACTCACCACACATTTCCTGTTTTATTTTGAAACTTTCAATCATTGCTTCCACGTGTCTTCCTTCATTTTAACTCACCACACATTTCCTGTTTTATTTTGAAAATTTCATTTCATTGCTTCCACATGTCTTCTTTGATTGAACTCACCACACATTTCCTGTTTTATTTTGAAACTTTCATTTCATTGCTTCCACATGTCTTCTTTCATTTTAACTCACCACACATTTCCTGTTTTATTTTGAAACTATCATTTCATTGCTTCCACGTGTCTTCTTTGATTTGAACTCACCACACATTTCCTGTTTTATTTTGAAACTTTCATTTCATTGCTTCCACGTGTCTTCCTTCATTTGAACTCACCACACATTTCCTGTTTTATTTTGAAACTTTCATTTCATTGCTTCCACGTGTCTTCCTTCATTTGAACTCACCACACATTTCCTGTTTTATTTTGAAACTTTCATTTCATTGCTTCCACGTGTCTTCTTTCATTTGAACTCACCACACATTTCCTGTTTTATTTTGAAACTATCATTTCATTGCTTCCACATGTCTTCTTTGATTTGAACTCACCACACATTTCCTGTTTTATTTTGAAACTTTCATTTCATTGATTCCATGTGTCTTCCTTCATTTGAACTCACCACACATTTCCTGTTTTATTTTGAAACTTTCATTTCATTGCTTCCACATGTCTTCCTTCATTTGAACTCACCACACATTTCCTGTTTTATTTTGAAACTTTCATTTCATTGCTTCCACGTGTCTTCCTTCATTTGAACTCACCACACATTTCCTGTTTTATTTTGAAAATTTCATTTCATTGCTTCCACATGTCTTCTTTCATTTGAACTCACCACACATTTCCTGTTTTATTTTGAAACTTTCATTTCATTGCTTCCACATGTCTTCTTTGATTGAACTCACCACACATTTCCTGTTTTATTTTGAAACTTTCATTTCATTGCTTCCACGTGTCTTCTTTCATTTTAACTCACCACACATTTCCTGTTTTATTTTGAAACTATCATTTCATTGCTTCCACATGTCTTCTTTGATTTGAACTCACCACACATTTCCTGTTTTATTTTGAAACTTTCATTTCATTGATTCCACGTGTCTTCCTTCATTTGAACTCACCACACATTTCCTGTTTTATTTTGAAACTTTCATTTCATTGCTTCCACATGTCTTCTTTGATTTGAACTCACCACACATTTCCTGTTTTATTTTGAAACTTTCATTTCATTGCTTCCACATGTCTTCCTTCATTTGAACTCACCACACATTTCCTGTTTTATTTTGAAACTTTCATTTCATTGCTTCCACGTGTCTTCCTTCATTTGAACTCACCACACATTTCCTGTTTTATTTTGAAACTTTCATTTCATTGCTTCCACGTGTCTTCCTTCATTTGAACTCACCACACATTTCCTGTTTTATTTTGAAACTTTCATTTCATTGCTTCCACATGTCTTCCTTCATTTGAACTCACCACACATGTCCTGTTTTATTTTGAAACTTTCATTTCATTGCTTCCACATGTCTTCCTTCATTTGAACTCACCACACATTTCCTGTTTTATTTTGAAACTTTCATTTCATTGCTTCCACATGTCTTCCTTCATTTGAACTCACCACACATTTCCTGTTTTATTTTGAAACTTTCATTTCATTGCTTCCACATGTCTTCCTTCATTTGAACTCACCACACAGTTCCTGTTTTATTTTGAAACTTTCATTTGATTGCTTCCACATGTCTTCCTTCATTTGAACTCACCACACATTTCCTGTTTTATTTTGAAACTTTAATTTCATTGCTTCCACATTTCTTCTTTCATTTGAACTCACCACACATTTCCTGTTTTATTTTGAAACTTTCAATCATTGCTTCCACGTGTCTTCCTTCATTTTAACTCACCACACATTTCCTGTTTTATTTTGAAAATTTCATTTCATTGCTTCCACATGTCTTCTTTGATTGAACTCACCACACATTTCCTGTTTTATTTTGAAACTTTCATTTCATTGCTTCCACATGTCTTCTTTCATTTTAACTCACCACACATTTCCTGTTTTATTTTGAAACTATCATTTCATTGCTTCCACGTGTCTTCTTTGATTTGAACTCACCACACATTTCCTGTTTTATTTTGAAACTTTCATTTCATTGCTTCCACGTGTCTTCCTTCATTTGAACTCACCACACATTTCCTGTTTTATTTTGAAACTTTCATTTCATTGCTTCCACGTGTCTTCCTTCATTTGAACTCACCACACATTTCCTGTTTTATTTTGAAACTTTCATTTCATTGCTTCCACATGTCTTCCTTCATTTGAACTCACCACACATTTCCTGTTTTATTTTGAAACTTTCATTTCATTGCTTCCACATGTCTTCCTTCATTTGAACTCACCACACATGTCCTGTTTTATTTTGAAACTTTCATTTCATTGCTTCCACATGTCTTCCTTCATTTGAACTCACCACACATTTCCTGTTTTATTTTGAAACTTTCATTTCATTGCTTCCACATGTCTTCCTTCATTTGAACTCACCACACATTTCCTGTTTTATTTTGAAACTTTCATTTCATTGCTTCCACATGTCTTCCTTCATTTGAACTCACCACACAGTTCCTGTTTTATTTTGAAACTTTCATTTGATTGCTTCCACATGTCTTCCTTCATTTGAACTCACCACACATTTCCTGTTTTATTTTGAAACTTTAATTTCATTGCTTCCACATTTCTTCTTTCATTTGAACTCACCACACATTTCCTGTTTTATTTTGAAACTTTCAATCATTGCTTCCACGTGTCTTCCTTCATTTTAACTCACCACACATTTCCTGTTTTATTTTGAAAATTTCATTTCATTGCTTCCACATGTCTTCTTTGATTGAACTCACCACACATTTCCTGTTTTCATTTGAAACTTTCATTTCATTGCTTCCACATGTCTTCTTTCATTTTAACTCACCACACATTTCCTGTTTTATTTTGAAACTATCATTTCATTGCTTCCACGTGTCTTCTTTGATTTGAACTCACCACACATTTCCTGTTTTATTTTGAAACTTTCATTTCATTGCTTCCACGTGTCTTCCTTCATTTGAACTCACCACACATTTCCTGTTTTATTTTGAAACTTTCATTTCATTGCTTCCACGTGTCTTCCTTCATTTGAACTCACCACACATTTCCTGTTTTATTTTGAAACTTTCATTTCATTGCTTCCACGTGTCTTCTTTCATTTGAACTCACCACACATTTCCTGTTTTATTTTGAAACTATCATTTCATTGCTTCCACATGTCTTCTTTGATTTGAACTCACCACACATTTCCTGTTTTATTTTGAAACTTTCATTTCATTGATTCCATGTGTCTTCCTTCATTTGAACTCACCACACATTTCCTGTTTTATTTTGAAACTTTCATTTCATTGCTTCCACATGTCTTCCTTCATTTGAACTCACCACACATTTCCTGTTTTATTTTGAAACTTTCATTTCATTGCTTCCACGTGTCTTCCTTCATTTGAACTCACCACACATTTCCTGTTTTATTTTGAAAATTTCATTTCATTGCTTCCACATGTCTTCTTTCATTTGAACTCACCACACATTTCCTGTTTTATTTTGAAACTTTCATTTCATTGCTTCCACATGTCTTCTTTGATTGAACTCACCACACATTTCCTGTTTTATTTTGAAACTTTCATTTCATTGCTTCCACGTGTCTTCTTTCATTTTAACTCACCACACATTTCCTGTTTTATTTTGAAACTATCATTTCATTGCTTCCACATGTCTTCTTTGATTTGAACTCACCACACATTTCCTGTTTTATTTTGAAACTTTCATTTCATTGATTCCACGTGTCTTCCTTCATTTGAACTCACCACACATTTCCTGTTTTATTTTGAAACTTTCATTTCATTGCTTCCACATGTCTTCTTTGATTTGAACTCACCACACATTTCCTGTTTTATTTTGAAACTTTCATTTCATTGCTTCCACATGTCTTCCTTCATTTGAACTCACCACACATTTCCTGTTTTATTTTGAAACTTTCATTTCATTGCTTCCACGTGTCTTCCTTCATTTGAACTCACCACACATTTCCTGTTTTATTTTGAAACTTTCATTTCATTGCTTCCACGTGTCTTCCTTCATTTGAACTCACCACACATTTCCTGTTTTATTTTGAAACTTTCATTTCATTGCTTCCACATGTCTTCCTTCATTTGAACTCACCACACATGTCCTGTTTTATTTTGAAACTTTCATTTCATTGCTTCCACATGTCTTCCTTCATTTGAACTCACCACACATTTCCTGTTTTATTTTGAAACTTTCATTTCATTGCTTCCACATGTCTTCCTTCATTTGAACTCACCACACATTTCCTGTTTTATTTTGAAACTTTCATTTCATTGCTTCCACATGTCTTCCTTCATTTGAACTCACCACACAGTTCCTGTTTTATTTTGAAACTTTCATTTGATTGCTTCCACATGTCTTCCTTCATTTGAACTCACCACACATTTCCTGTTTTATTTTGAAACTTTAATTTCATTGCTTCCACATTTCTTCTTTCATTTGAACTCACCACACATTTCCTGTTTTATTTTGAAACTTTCAATCATTGCTTCCACGTGTCTTCCTTCATTTTAACTCACCACACATTTCCTGTTTTATTTTGAAAATTTCATTTCATTGCTTCCACATGTCTTCTTTGATTGAACTCACCACACATTTCCTGTTTTATTTTGAAACTTTCATTTCATTGCTTCCACATGTCTTCTTTCATTTTAACTCACCACACATTTCCTGTTTTATTTTGAAACTATCATTTCATTGCTTCCACGTGTCTTCTTTGATTTGAACTCACCACACATTTCCTGTTTTATTTTGAAACTTTCATTTCATTGCTTCCACGTGTCTTCCTTCATTTGAACTCACCACACATTTCCTGTTTTATTTTGAAACTTTCATTTCATTGCTTCCACGTGTCTTCCTTCATTTGAACTCACCACACATTTCCTGTTTTATTTTGAAACTTTCATTTCATTGCTTCCACATGTCTTCCTTCATTTGAACTCACCACACATTTCCTGTTTTATTTTGAAACTTTCATTTCATTGCTTCCACATGTCTTCCTTCATTTGAACTCACCACACATTTCCTGTTTTATTTTGAAACTTTCATTTCATTGCTTCCACATGTCTTCCTTCATTTGAACTCACCACACATTTCCTGTTTTATTTTGAAACTTTCATTTCATTGCTTCCACATGTCTTCCTTCATTTGAACTCACCACACATTTCCTGTTTTATTTTGAAACTTTCATTTCATTGCTTCCACGTGTCTTCCTTCATTTGAACTCACCACACATTTCCTGTTTTATTTTGAAACTTTCATTTCATTGCTTCCACATGTCTTCCTTCATTTGAACTCACCACACATTTCCTGTTTTATTTTGAAACTTTCATTTCATTGCTTCCACATGTCTTCCTTCATTTGAACTCACCACACATTTCCTGTTTTATTTTGAAACTTTCATTTCATTGCTTCCACATGTCTTCCTTCATTTGAACTCACCACACATTTCCTGTTTTATTTTGAAACTTTCATTTCATTGCTTCCACATGTCTTCCTTCATTTGAACTCACCACACATTTCCTGTTTTATTTTGAAACTTTCATTTCATTGCTTCCACATGTCTTCCTTCATTTGAACTCACCACACATTTCCTGTTTTATTTTGAAACTTTCATTTCATTGCTTCCACATGTCTTCCTTCATTTGAACTCACCACACATTTCCTGTTTTATTTTGAAACTTTCATTTCATTGCTTCCACATGTCTTCTTTCATTTGAACTCACCACACATTTCCTGTTTTATTTTGAAACTTTCATTTCATTGCTTCCACATGTCTTCCTTCATTTGAACTCACCACACATTTCCTGTTTTATTTTGAAACTTTCATTTCATTGCTTCCACATGTCTTCCTTCATTTGAACTCACCACACATTTCCTGTTTTATTTTGAAACTTTCATTTCATTGGTTCCACGTGTCTTCCTTCATTTGAACTCACCACACATTTCCTGTTTTATTTTGAAACTTTCATTTCATTGGTTCCACGTGTCTTCCTTCATTTGAACTCACCACACATTTCCTGTTTTATTTTGAAACTTTCATTTCATTGCTTCCACATGTCTTCCTTCATTTGAACTCACCACACATTTCCTGTTTTATTTTGAAACTTTCATTTCATTGCTTCCACATGTCTTCCTTCATTTGAACTCACCACACATTTCCTGTTTTATTTTGAAACTTTCATTTCATTGCTTCCACATGTCTTCCTTCATTTGAACTCACCACACATTTCCTGTTTTATTTTGAAACTTTCATTTCATTGCTTCCACATGTCTTCCTTCATTTGAACTCACCACACATTTCCTGTTTTATTTTGAAACTTTCATTTCATTGCTTCCACATGTCTTCCTTCATTTGAACTCACCACACATTTCCTGTTTTATTTTGAAACTTTCATTTCATTGCTTCCACATGTCTTCCTTCATTTGAACTCACCACACATTTCCTGTTTTATTTTGAAACTTTCATTTCATTGCTTCCACATGTCTTCCTTCATTTGAACTCACCACACATTTCCTGTTTTATTTTGAAACTTTCATTTCATTGCTTCCACGTGTCTTCCTTCATTTGAACTCACCACACATTTCCTGTTTTATTTTGAAACTTTCATTTCATTGCTTCCACGTGTCTTCCTTCATTTGAACTCACCACACATTTCCTGTTTTATTTTGAAACTTTCATTTCATTGCTTCCACATGTCTTCCTTCATTTGAACTCACCACACATTTCCTGTTTTATTTTGAAACTTTCATTTCATTGCTTCCACGTGTCTTCCTTCATTTGAACTCACCACACATTTCCTGTTTTATTTTGAAACTTTCATTTCATTGCTTCCACGTGTCTTCCTTCATTTGAACTCACCACACATTTCCTGTTTTGTTATGTTTGGACTGTTTGACTCTGATGTATGTTGGGACTGTTGGACTCTCATGTATGGTGGGACTGTTGGACTCTCTTGTAAGTTTGGACTGTTGGACTCTCATGTATGGTGGGACTGTTGGACTCTCTTGTAAGTTTGGACTGTTGGACTCTCATGTATGGTGGGACTGTTGGACTCTTTTGTAAGTTTGGACTGTTGGACTCTCTTGTAAGTTTGGACTCTTGTACTCTAATGTATGTTTGGACTGTTGTACTCTTGTGTATGTTGGGACTGTTGGACTCTCTTGTAAGTATCGACTGTTGGACTCTCATGTATGGTGGGACTGTTGGACTCTCTTGTAAGTTTGGACTGTTGGACTCTTTTGTAAGTTTGGACTGTTGGACTCTCTTGTAAGTTTGGACTCTTGTACTCTAATGTATGTTTGGACTGTTGTACTCTTGTGTATGTTGGGACTGTTGGACTCTCTTGTAAGTATCGACAGTTGGACTCTCATGTATGGTGGGACTGTTGGACTCTCATGTATGTTGGGACTGTTGGACTCTCATGTATGCTGGGACTGTTGGACTCTCTTGTATGGTGGGACTGTTGGACTCTCATGTATGGTGGGACTGTTGGACTCTTTTGTAAGTTTGGACTGTTGGACTCTCTTGTAAGTTTGGACTGTTGGACTCTCATGTATGGTGGGACTGTTGGACTCTTTTGTAAGTTTGGACTGTTGGACTCTCTTGTATGTTTGGACTCTTGTACTCTAATGTATGTTTGGACTGTTGTACTCTTGTGTATGTTGGGACTGTTGGACTCTCTTGTAAGTATCGACTGTTGGACTCTCATGTATGGTGGGACTGTTGGACTCTCATGTATGTTGGGACTGTTGGACTCTCATGTATGGTGGGACTGTTGGACTCTCATGTATGGTGGGACTGTTGGACTCTCATGTATGTTGGGACTGTTGGACTCTCATGTATGGTGGGACTGTTGGACTCTCATGTATGGTGGGACTGTTGGACTCTCATGTATGCTGGGACTGTTGGACTCTCATGTATGTTGGGACTGTTGGACTCTCTTGTAAGTATGGACTGTTGGACTCTCTTGTATGGTGGGACTGTTGGACTCTCATGTATGGTGGGACTGTTGGACTCTCATGTATGGTGGGACTGTTGGACTCTCATGTATGGTGGGACTGTTGGACTCTCATGTATGGTGGGACTGTTGGACTCTCATGTATGTTGGGACTGTTGGACTCTCATGTATGTTGGGACTGTTGGACTCTCTTGTAAGTATGGACTGTTGGACTCTCTTGTATGGTGGGACTGTTGGACTCTCATGTATGGTGGGACTGTTGGACTCTCATGTATGGTGGGACTGTTGGACTCTCATGTATGGTGGGACTGTTTGACTCTCATGTATGGTGGGACTGTTGGACTCTCATGTATGGTGGGACTGTTGGACTCTCATGTATGGTGGGACTGTTGGACTCTCATGTATGTTGGGACTGTTGGACTCTCATGTATGTTGGGACTGTTGGACTCTCTTGTAAGTATGGACTGTTGGACTCTCTTGTATGGTGGGACTGTTGGACTCTCATGTATGGTGGGACTGTTGGACTCTCATGTATGGTGGGACTGTTGGACTCTCATGTATGGTGGGACTGTTGGACTCTCATGTATGGTGGGACTGTTTGACTCTTTTGTAAGTTTGGACTGTTGGACTCTTTTGTATGTTTGGACTGTTGGACTCTTTTGTAAGTTTGGACTGTTGGACTCTCATGTATGGTGGGACTGTTGGACTCTCATGTATGGTGGGACTGTTTGACTCTTTTGTAAGTTTGGACTGTTGGACTCTTTTGTATGTTTGGACTGTTGGACTCTTTTGTAAGTTTGGACTGTTGGACTCTCATGTATGGTGGGACTGTTTGACTCTTTTGTAAGTTTGGACTGTTGGACTCTTTTGTATGTTTGGACTGTTGGACTCTCATGTATGTTTGAATGTTGGACTCTCATGTATGTTTGAATGTTGGACTCTCATGTAAGTTTGAATGTTGGACTCTGTTATTTATTACATTCATGTATTATTATTTTATTCTTGTGTTTCCACTACAGACGTGGACAGTGACCTTGAATGTCAGTGAGAAGACGACGTGGATTCAAACATGTCTCTTGTGTTTTAAACCGTCTTCTGTCCTCCATGATGTCTTTCATGCTCCGAGGAAGATTGTATCGACTCACACGACTGACTGACAGCTGTCAGAGACTCAAATACTGTCTTAAGACGAAGTGTTTTTGGAAACTTAATCACATCCTTCCAGCGACGAGGATTATTTGGGATTATGATGCTGACAGGATTATCCAGTGTTTGGTGTTCGGACGTGAAACTGTGACGTTTAGATTTTCATCGTCTCACTTAGTGTTGATTTATTGTTGATAAAAACACTCGTTTCATGATTGATTGAACTTTACTGTTTTATTTCAATACAACTTCATTTGTTTTAATTCAATTGTATTTTAATCTATTCTATCGTTTTATTGGATTCATTTGATCATCTATCAACACTTACAGCTTCTTAATATCGTTAAAGATTTTAACCAACAAACTTTAACTTTTTTTTGTATATATTTGTTCATGAATTTTATTTTTAATGTTTTCTTTGATTCATTTTTGGACATTTTCCCTTTTATTATTTTTATATCTTTTATAACACGTTATTTTTAATGTAATTTATTAAAACCGAAATGAGTGGTCGGTGAAGAAGTATTAATAAGAGTATTACTAAGTATTATTGGGAGTATTATCAAGAGTATTGATACGAGTATTAGTAAGTATTATTTAGAGTTTTATCAAGAGTATTAATACGAGTATTAATGAGAGTATTACTAAGGATTATTGAGGGTATTTTCAAGAGTATTAATACGAGTATTAATAAGAGTATGATTAAGTATTACTGAGAGTATTATTAAGAGTATTAATACGAGTATTAATAATAGTATTACTAAGTATTATTGAGAGTATAATTAAGAGTATTAATACAAGTATTAATAAGAGTATTACTAAGTATAATTGAGAGTATTATCAAGATTATTAATACGAGTATTAATAAGAGTATTACTAAGTATAATTGAGAGTATTATCAAGAGCAATAATATGAGTATTAGTAAGTATTATTGAGAATATTAATAAGAGTAGTAATACGAGTATTAATGAGAGTATTACTAATTATTATTGAGAGTATTAATAAGAGTATTAATACGAGTATTAATGAGACTATTACTAAGTATTATTTAGAGTATTATCAAGAGTATTATTAAGTATTATTGAGAGTGTAAACAGTTTTATTAAGAGTATTATAGAGAACGTTGAATTTGATCGTCCAGATGTTCGTGATCCTCAAACAGCAGATCTATCGTCTTCAGAAGCGATAGATTCTTAAATAAACTCCACACGCGTCTATTCTGAGGACGAGTCGTTACAAACCTTCACATATTTCACTGACGCGACTTTGAACCTCAAACCTTCTCTCCTGATGAACTACTTAAATATTTGATTGAATAATTGAAATCAATGATTTATTTCTATAATAACGGATGGATGGATGGATATATGGACGGATGTATAGATGGATGGATGAATAGATGGATGTATAGATGGATGTATAGATGGATGGATGAATAGATGGATGTATATATGGATGGATGAATAGATGGATGTATATATGGATGGATGAATAGATGGATGTATAGATGGATGTATAGATGGATGAATAGATGGATGGATGGATGTACAGATGGATGGATGGATGGATGGATGGATGGATGGATGGATGGATGGATGGATGGATGGATGGATGGATGGATGGATGGATGGATGGATGGATGGATGGATGGATGGATGGATGGATGGATGGATGGATGGATGGATGGATGGATGGATGGATGGATGGATGGATGGATGGATGGATGGATGGATGGATGGATGGATGGATGGATGGATGGATGTATAGATGGATGTATAGATGGATGTATAGATGGATGTATAGATGGATGTATAGATGGATGAATAGATGGATGGATGGATGGATGGATGTACAGATGGATGGATGTATAGATGGATGGATGGATGGATGGATATATAGATAGATGGATGGATGGATACAGTGCCTTGCGAAAGTATTCGGCCCCTTGAACCTTTCAACATTTCGCCACATTTCAGGCTTCAAACATAAAGATATAAAATGTTAATTTTTTGTCAAGAATCAACAACAAGTGACACAATCGTGAAGTGACACGAAATTTATTGGATAATTTAAACTATTTTAACAAATAAAAAACTGAAAAGTGGGGCGTGCAATATTATTCGGCCCCCTTGCGCTAATACTTTGTAGCGCCACCTTTTGCTGCAATTACAGCTGCAAGTCTCTTGAGGTATGTCTCTATCAGTTTTGCACATCGAGAGACTGGAATTGTTGCCCATTCTTCCTTGCAAAACAGCTGGAGCTCAGTGAGGTTGGATGGAGAGCGTTTGTGAACAACAGTCTTCAGCTCTTTCCACAGATTCTCCATTGGATTCAGGTCTGGACTTTGACTTGGCCATTCTAACACCTGGATACGTCTATTTGTGAACCATTCCATTGTAGATTTGGCTTTATGTTTTGGATCATTGTCCTGTTGGAAGATAAATCTCCGTCCCAGTCTCAGGTCTTTTGCAGACTCCAACAGGTTTTCTTCCAGAATGGTCCTGTATTTGGCTCCATCCATCTTCCCATCAATTGTAGCCATCTTCCCTGTCCCTGCTGAAGAAAAGCAGGCCCAAACCATGATGCTGCCACCACCATGTTTGACAGTGTTGATGGTGTGTTCAGGGTGATGAGCTGTGTTGCTTTTACGCCAAACATATCGTTTTGCATTGTGGCCAAAAAGTTCGATTTTGGTTTCTTCTGACCAGAGCACCTTCTTCCACATGTTTGGTGTGTCTCCCAGGTGGCTTGTGGCAAACTTTACACGAGACTTTTTATGGATATCTTTGAGAAATGGCTTTTTTCTTGCCACTCTTCCATAAAGGCCAGATGTGTGCAGTGCACAACAGATTGTTGTCCTCTGGACAGACTCTCCCACCTCAGCTGTAGTTATCTGCAGTTCATCCAGAGTGATCATGGGCCTCTTGGCTGCATCTCTGATCAGTCTTCTCCTTGTTTGAGATGAAAGTTTGGAGGGACGGCCGGGTCTTGGTAGATTTGCAGTGGTCTGATACTCCTTCCATTTCAATAGAATTGCTTGCACAGTGCTCCTTGAGATGTTTAAAGCTTGGGAAATCTTTTTGTATCCAAATCCGGCTTTAAACTTCTCCACAACAGTATCTCGGACCTGCCTGGTGTGTTCCTTTGTCTTCATGGTTCTCTCTTTAAACAGAACCCTGAGACTATCAAAGAGCAGGTGCATTTATACAGAGACTTGATGACACACAAGTGCATTCTATTTATTATCATCAGTCATTTAGGACAACATTGGATCATTCAAAGATCCTCACTGAACTTCTGGAGTGAGTTTGCTGCACTGAAAGTAAAGGGGCCGAATAATATTGCACTTTTCAGTTTTTTATTTGTTAAAAAAGTTTAAATTATCCAATAAATTTCGTTCCACTTCACGATTGTGTCACTTGTTGTTGATTCATGACAAAAAAATTAAATTTTATATCTTTATGTTTGAAGCCTGAAATGTGGCGAAATGTTGAAAGGTTCAAGGGGGCCGAATACTTTCGCAAGGCACTGTATATAGATAGATGTATAGATGGATGTAAAGATGGATGAATAGATGGATGGATGGATGTACAGATGGATGGATGGATGGATGGATGGATGGATATATAGATGGATGGATGGATGGATGGATGGATGGATGGATGGATGGATGGATGGATGGATGGATGGATGGATGGATGGATGGATGGATGGATGGATGGATGGATGGATGGATGGATGGATGGATGGATGGATGGATGGATGGATGGATGGATGGATGGATGGATGGATGGATGGATGGATGGATGGATGGATGGATGGATGGATGGATGGATGGATGGATGGATGGATGTATAGATGGATGTATAGATGGATGTATAGATGGATGGATGGATGTACAGATGGATGGATGTATAGATGGATGGATGGATATATAGATAGATGGATGGATGTATATATAGATAGATGGATGGATGGATATATAGATAGATGTATAGATGGATGTATAGATGGATGAATAGATGGATGGATGGATGTACAGATGGATGGATGTATAGATGGATGGATGGATGGATGGATGGATGGATGGATGGATGGATGGATGGATGGATGGATGGATGGATGGATGGATGGATGGATGGATGGATGGATGGATGGATGGATGGATGGATGGATGGATGGATGGATGGATGGATGGATGGATGGATGGATGGATGTATAGATGGATGTATAGATGGATGTATAGATGGATGTATAGATGGATGTATAGATGGATGTATAGATGGATGTATAGATGGATGGATGAATAGATGGATGTATATATGGATGGATGAATAGGTGGATGTATATATGGATGGATGAATAGATGGATGTATAGATGGATGAATAGATGGATGGATGGATGTACAGATGGATGGATATATAGATAGATGGATGGATATATAGATAGATGTATAGATGGATGTATAGATAGATGTATAGATGGATGTATAGATGGATGTATAGATAGATGTATAGATAGATGTATAGATGGATGTATAGATGGATGTATAGATAGATGTATAGATAGATGTATAGATAGATGTATAGATGGATGTATAGATGGATGGATGTATAGATGGATGTATAGATGGATGTATAGATAGATGTATAGATGGATGTACAGATGGATGGCTGTATAGATGGATGGATGGATGGATGGATATATAGATAGATGGATGGATGGATATATAGATAGATGTATAGATGGATGTATAGATAGATGTATAGATAGATGTATAGATGGATGTATAGATGGATATATAGATAGATGTATAGATGGATGTATAGATGGATGTATAGATGGATGTATAGATGGATGTATAGATGGATGGATAGATGGATGTATAGATGGATGTATAGATGGATATATAGATGGATGTATAGATGGATGTATAGATAGATGTATAGATGGATGGATAGATGAATGTATAGATGGATGTATAGATGGATGTATAGATGGATATATAGATGGATGTATAGATGGATGTATAGATGGATGTATAGATGGATGTATAGATGGATGTATAGATGGATGTATAGATGGATGTATAGATGGATATATAGATGGATGTATAGATGGATGTATAGATAGATGTATAGATAGATGTATAGATGGATGTATAGATGGATGTATAGATGGATGTATAGATAGATGTATAGATGGATGGATAGATGGATGTATAGATGGATGTATAGATGGATGTATAGATGGATGTATAGATGGATGTATAGATGGATGTATAGATAGATGTATAGATGGATGTACAGATGGATGGATGTATAGATGGATGGATGGATGGATGGATATATAGATAGATGGATGGATGGATATATAGATAGATGTATAGATGGATGTATAGATAGATGTATAGATGGATGTATAGATAGATGTATAGATGGATGTATAGATGGATATATAGATAGATGTATAGATGGATGTATAGATGGATGTATAGATGGATGTATAGATGGATGTATAGATGGATGTATAGATGGATGTATAGATAGATGTATAGATGGATGATAGATGGATGTATAGATGGATGTATAGATGGATATATAGATGGATGTATAGATGGATGTATAGATAGATGTATAGATGGATGGATAGATGGATGTATAGATGGATGTATAGATGGATGTATAGATGGATGTATAGATGGATGTATAGTTGGATGTATAGATGGATGTATAGATGGATGTATAGATGGATGTATAGATAGATGTATAGATGGATGTATAGATGGATGTATAGATAGATGTATAGATGGATGTATAGATGGATGTATAGATGGATGTATAGATAGATGTATAGATGGATGTATAGATGGATGTATAGATGGATGTATAGATGGATGTATAGATGGATGTATAGATAGATGTATAGATGGATGTATAGATGGATGTATAGATGGATGTATAGATGGATGTATAGATAGATGTATAGATGGATGTATAGATGGATGTATAGATGGATGTATAGATGGATGTATAGATAGATGTATAGATGGATGTATAGATGGATGTATAGATGGATGTATAGATGGATGTATAGATGGATGTATAGATAGATGTATAGATGGATGTATAGATAGATGTATAGATGGATGTATAGATGGATCTTCTCGTCTTCAGATGATTCTCCTGCGAACACAGAGTTTTTACCCATCAGCCCCAGAACACGACGCTCTGAGCTCCCGTTGACTCGGAGAACAATATCACGCCAGTTGCCATGGTGATGATGGTCCTTGTTTCTCTCCTCCTGCCGCGTCACTGATTCACTTATTTCTGAGCATCATGAGCCTCAGACCCCGGGAAGCTGGGATTAGAACGACTGCTGGTTCTGGACAAGATTAGAAGATAAAGAATCAACTCATACAATCCTCGCCTGTCAATCAACAGAACATTCCTGCTCCAAAATCACCTTCACCAGAGCGGATGAATACATGAATGATATGATGAATACATGAACGATATGATGAATACATGAACGATATGATGAATACATGAATGATATGATGAATACATGAACGATATGATGAATACATGAACGATATGATGAATACATGAATGATATAATGAATACATGAATGATATGATGAATACATGAACGATATGATGAATACATGAACGATATGATGAATACATGAACGATATGATGAATACATGAACGATATGATGAATACATGAATGATATAATGAATACATGAATGATATGATGAATACATGAATGATATGATGAATACATGTACGATATGATGAATACATGAATGATATGATGAATACATGAACGATATAATGAATACATGAACGATATGATGAATACATGAATGATATAATGAATACATGAATGATATGATGAATACATGAACGATATGATGAATACATGAATGATATGATGAATACATGAACCATATGATGAATACATGAACGATATGATGAATACATGAACGATATGATGAATACATGAACCATATGATGAATACATGAACGATATGATGAATACATGAACGATATGATGAATACATGAATGATATGATGAATACATGAATGATATGATGAATACATGAACAATATAATGAATACATGAATGATATGATGAATACATGAACAATATAATGAATACATGAACGATATGATGAAAACATGAATGATATAATGATGAATACATGAACGATATGATGAATACATGAACGATATGATGAATACATGAATGATATGATGAATACATGAACGATATGATGAATACATGAACGATATGATGAATACATGAATGATATGATGAATACATGAACGATATGATGAATACATGAACGATATGATGAATACATGAATGATATGATGAATACATGAATGATATGATGAATACATGAACGATATGATGAATACATGAACGATATGATGAATACATGAACGATATGATGAATACATGAACGATATGATGAATACATGAATGATATAATGAATACATGAATGATATGATGAATACATGAATGATATGATGAATACATGTACGATATGATGAATACATGAATGATATGATGAATACATGAACGATATAATGAATACATGAACGATATGATGAATACATGAATGATATAATGAATACATGAATGATATGATGAATACATGAACGATATGATGAATACATGAATGATATGATGAATACATGAACCATATGATGAATACATGAACGATATGATGAATACATGAACGATATGATGAATACATGAACCATATGATGAATACATGAACGATATGATGAATACATGAACGATATGATGAATACATGAATGATATGATGAATACATGAATGATATGATGAATACATGAACAATATAATGAATACATGAATGATATGATGAATACATGAACAATATAATGAATACATGAACGATATGATGAAAACATGAATGATATAATGATGAATACATGAACGATATGATGAATACATGAACGATATGATGAATACATGAATGATATGATGAATACATGAACGATATAATGAATACATGAACGATATAATGAATACATGAACGATATGATGAATACATGAATGATATAATGAATACATGAATGATATGATGAATACATGAATGATATGATGAATACATGAATGATATGATGAATACATGAATGATATGATGAATACATGAACGATATGATGAATACATGAACGATATGATGAATACATGAATGATATAATGAATACATGAACGATATGATGAATACATGAACGATATGATGAATACATGAACGATATGATGAATACATGAATGATATAATGAATACATAAACAATATGATGAATACATGAACGATATAATGAATACATGAACGATATAATGAATACATGAACGATATAATGAATACATGAACGATATGATGAATACATGAACGATATGATGAATACATGAACGATATAATGAATACATGAACGATATAATGAATACATGAACGATATGATGAATACATGAACGATATGATGAATACATGAATGATATGATGAATACATGAATGTAATGATGAATACATGAATGATATGATGAATACATGAACGATATGATGAAAACATGAATGATATGATGAATACATGAATGATATGATGAATACATGAATGATATGATGAATACATGAACGATATGATGAATACATGAACGATATAATGAATACATGAATGATATGATGAATACATGAACGATATGATGAATACATGAATGATATAATGAATACATGAATGATATGATGAATACATGAACGATATGATGAAAACATGAAGGATATGATGAATACATGAATGATATGATGAATACATGAACGATATGATGAATACATGAACGATATGATGAATACATGAATGATATAATGAATACATGAATGATATGATGAATACATGAACGATATGATGAATACATGAACGATATAATGAATACATGAACGATATGATGAATACATGAACGATATGATGAATACATGAACGATATGATGAATACATGAATGATATGATGAATACATGAACGATATGATGAATACATGAACGATATAATGAATACATGATTGATATGATGAATACATGAATGATATAATGAATACATGAATGATATGATGAATACATGAATGATATAATGACTACATGAATGATATAATGAATACATGAACGATATGATGAATACATGAACGATATAATGAATACATGAACGATATAATGAATACATGAATGATATAATGAATACATGAACGATATAATGACTACATGAATGATATAATGAATACATGAACGATATAATGAATACATGAATGATATAATGAATACATGAACGATATAATGAATACATGAACGATATAATGAATACATGAATGATATAATGAATACAAGAACGATATAATGACTACATGAATGACATAATGAACACATGAACGATATAATGACTACATGAACGATATAATGACTACATGAATGACATAATGACTACATGAACGATATAATGACTACATGAATGACATAATGAACACATGAACGATATAATGACTACATGAACGATATAATGACTACATGAATGACATAATGACTACGTGAACGATATAATGACTACATGAATGACATAATGAACACATGAACGATATAATGACTACATGAATGACATAATGACTACATGAACGATATAATGACTACATGAATGACATGACTACATGAACAATATAATGACTACATGAATGATATAATGACTACATGAATGATATAATGACTACATGAATGACATAATGACTACATGAACGATATAATGACTACATGAATGACATAATGACCTCATGAATGACATAATGAACACATGAACGATATAATGACTACATGAATGACATAATGACTACATGAATGATATAATGACTACATGAATGACATAATGACTACATGAACGATATAATGACTACATGAATGACATAATGACTACATGAACGATATAATGACTACATGAATGACATAATGACTACATGAATGACATAATGAACACATGAACGATATAATGACTACATGAATGACATAATGACTACATGAATGATATAATGACTACATGAATGACATAATGACTACATGAACGATATAATGACTACATGAATGATATAATGACTACATGAATGATATAATGACTACATGAACGATATAATGACTACATGAATGACATAATGACTACATGAATGACATAATGACTACATGAACGATATAATGACTACATGAATGACATAATGACATAATGAATGACATAATGAACACATGAACGATATAATGACTACATGAATGACATAATGACTACATGAACGATATAATGACTACATGAATGACATAATGAACACATGAACGATATAATGACTACATGAATGACATAATGAACACATGAACGATATAATGACTACATGAATGACATAATGACTACATGAATGACATAATGAACACATGAACGATATAATGACTACATGAATGACATAATGACTACATGAACGATATAATGACTACATGAATGACATAATGAACACATGAACGATATAATGACTACATGAATGACATAATGAACACATGAACGATATAATGACTACATGAATGACATAATGACTACATGAACGATATAATGACTACATGAATGACATAATGACTACATGAACGATATAATGACTACATGAATGACATAATGAACACATGAACGATATAATGACTACATGAATGACATAATGACTACATGAACGATATAATGACTACATGAATGACATAATGAACACATGAACGATATAATGACTACATGAATGACATAATGACTACATGAACGATATAATGACTACATGAATGACATAATGAACACATGAACGATATAATGACTACATGAATGACATAATGAACACATGAACGATATAATGACTACATGAACGATATAATGACTACATGAATGACATAATGACTACATGAACGATATAATGACTACATGAATGACATAATGAACACATGAACGATATAATGACTACATGAACGATATAATGACTACATGAATGACATAATGACTACGTGAACGATATAATGACTACATGAATGACATAATGAACACATGAACGATATAATGACTACATGAATGACATAATGACTACATGAACGATATAATGACTACATGAATGACATGACTACATGAACAATATAATGACTACATGAATGATATAATGACTACATGAATGATATAATGACTACATGAATGACATAATGACTACATGAACGATATAATGACTACATGAATGACATAATGACCTCATGAATGACATAATGAACACATGAACGATATAATGACTACATGAATGACATAATGACTACATGAATGATATAATGACTACATGAATGACATAATGACTACATGAACGATATAATGACTACATGAATGACATAATGACTACATGAACGATATAATGACTACATGAATGACATAATGACTACATGAATGACATAATGAACACATGAACGATATAATGACTACATGAATGACATAATGACTACATGAATGATATAATGACTACATGAATGACATAATGACTACATGAACGATATAATGACTACATGAATGATATAATGACTACATGAATGATATAATGACTACATGAACGATATAATGACTACATGAATGACATAATGACTACATGAATGACATAATGACTACATGAACGATATAATGACTACATGAATGACATAATGACATAATGAATGACATAATGAACACATGAACGATATAATGACTACATGAATGACATAATGACTACATGAACGATATAATGACTACATGAATGACATAATGAACACATGAACGATATAATGACTACATGAATGACATAATGAACACATGAACGATATAATGACTACATGAATGACATAATGACTACATGAACGATATAATGACTACATGAATGACATAATGACTACATGAATGACATAATGAACACATGAACGATATAATGACTACATGAATGACATAATGACTACATGAACGATATAATGACTACATGAATGACATAATGAACACATGAACGATATAATGACTACATGAATGACATAATGAACACATGAACGATATAATGACTACATGAATGACATAATGACTACATGAACGATATAATGACTACATGAATGACATAATGACTACATGAACGATATAATGACTACATGAATGACATAATGAACACATGAACGATATAATGACTACATGAATGACATAATGACTACATGAACGATATAATGACTACATGAATGACATAATGAACACATGAACGATATAATGACTACATGAATGACATAATGACTACATGAACGATATAATGACTACATGAATGACATAATGAACACATGAACGATATAATGACTACATGAATGACATAATGAACACATGAACGATATAACTGAGTCAGCGACACAAATGGCGTCACCATGGTTACCTGAGGTGGAAGTTTCTCCATAAAACATCATAAACAGAGACGACCTTTTTTTTTTTTTTTTTTTCTTTTAAACATCTTTTTATTGAATTTTCAAAATATAAACACACATTTTTTTAAACGAATGACAAACATACAACAAATCAAACCCTGTGGTTCATGTCTTCCCAAAATACAGTTACAAACAAACAATTACAAAGAGAAACCAGATTGAAATGGTTGTTAATGGGGTTCAGCGTCAAAAGAGATTTCTTGAGTGTGTTCTATGAAGGGATTCCATGTTACCTCCAGTTTCTGTGCGGCTCCCGATAATGTCAGCCTCAGTTCTTCCAGTTTCAAGTCGTACAAAACACTGATCCAGTGCATCTGCGTCGGCGCTGAAGAAGATTTCCATTTGAAAAGAATAATTCTTCTTGCAAGTCAAGTGAAAAAGGCAATGATGTTCTTCTTCATTGTAGAAAGGTTGACGTTTGATGTTCTTCCAAAGAGGTGAGAGGTCAGTGAGGAACTCAGATATGTCTCCAATATTCCTCCAGAGAAGGAGTCAAAACAGAAGTAGTTTGCTGGGTGTTTGCATCGTTCACCCGTCAGAGACACCGTCATACATGTTGGCCAACCTTCGTATAATCAACCCTGTGGAGGATTTTGCATCATTTTGGAGCCTTTCCAAGATCTCTGGCCAGCGAACATTTGTGATCTGCTCACCAAGATCTGTTTCGCACATGTTTGACTGGATGAGTCGCGTCCATTTCAGAGATGTTTGAATAAATGGCAGAGATGGTTTTATAGAAGGCTGTGGTTCTAAAAACACTTTTAAGCTCGTTTCTGCCGGACAAAGAGAAAAATGAGAAAAAGAATTACAAAGGAAGTTGCGGACCTGGAAGTATCTAAAAAAGTGACTCTTGGGTAGAATTGATTACTGAGCTCTTGAAATGTTGCAAATACGCCATTTGAATAGAAATCCTTCACCGTTCGCAGCCCTAGACCAGCCCATAAGGTACATGTACCGTCAGCCAGAGATGGTGCAAAAGATGGTTAGAAGCCAAAGGTGCACTTGTGGCCATTGACTGAAACCCAAAGTGTCGCCTAAATTGCTTCCAAACTTTGTAAGAGTCCGTCACTGCACCCCTTTTTATATAAGAAGAAGTTGTGGAGAGCAGTGGTGCATGTAGGACAGCAACCAGCGACGTGGGGCGACTGAGTTGGCTTCCATTTTTAACCAGGCAGGTGATGTCTCTCGTGCTGTGTCTCAAATCGCATACTAGCTACTAAAAGTTAGTATTTTTAGTGCGTTAGTGCGTCTCAATTCTTAGTATGCGAAATTTAGTGCGCCATGCACACTAAATTGGTGTACTAACACGCCCACAAAACTAGCATGGTTCGATGGACACTAACCACACTAAACAGCTCCATCTTATTGACGTTTTAAACTGAAGTTACGTCATATATAAATGCATATATATGCATATACTTACAGGTGTATTTTCAGCAGCAGTAGGAGGATAAACACGTCTTCGCTGCTGATACCAGCTTAAATATCTCGCGATTATTTAGATTCTCATATTTTTTCTTTATTTCTTTTTCCAAAGTCGCAATACGTGCTGCCAGCAGGTGGCGATAGCGTTCCAACAGCTGCTTGAAACATCGTTAAATAGAAGTAGAAGAAGAAGCTGTCATGTGATTTCCGGTTAGTGTGTAGCTTCAGGGTTTGATTTGAGACAAACTATCTGTGGAGAATTTGCGTACTAGTTAGTATGCATACTAAACTGATGCATACTAACGTCTAGCATACTAAGATTAGTATGCGATTTGAGACACAGCACCGGTCTTTAGAAGTGATCCAAACATTTAGATTCCTGATATTTGCAGCCCAGTAGTAGTACAACATATTTGGGAGAACCTTACCTCCGGACAGTTTAGGCATCTGTAGAATTTTTCTTCCCAATCTTGTTTTTTTTTTTATTCCAAATAAATGCAATTATTAAACTATCAATTTCGAAAAAATGCAAGGGGAATAAAAATGGGGATGCATTGAAAGAGAAGATAAAGATAAAGATAACAACATCTAGGGAAACATTCATCTTAATTGTGTTGACTCTGGCAACAGTGGATCGATTCAACAACGACTATCTTTCAACGTCTTGTTTCATTTTCCCTAATAGAGGTTGGAAATTTTTCCCAAAGAGATTTTCTTTAATCTGTGTGACAAAAACGCCAAAGTACATGAACCCCGTCCTCGCAGTTTTAAATGGCAGTGTATCCAGTGGGTACTGCTTTGCCAAGTCATTGACAGGTAATAGTTCGCTCTTACTTAAATTAAGTTTGTAGCCAGAAATGCCGCTGAAATGATTTAAAATTGATAATATAGTTGGGATAGACTGAGTCAAGTTTGAAATGAACAAAAGAAGGTCGTCTGCATATAAAGAAACTTTTACTTCTACCCCCATTCAAGATATACCGGAAAATCATGTCATTTCTTGAGGCTGTTGAAAGTGGATCCATTGCGATTGTGAATAAAAGGGACTCAGTGGACATCCTGGCGTGTAGAGCAGTGGACATGAAATATGTTGAGTTCAGGCCATTAGTTCTAATTGATGCCTGTGGTGATTTGTAGATTAACTTGATCCATGACAAGAAGTTACTCCCGAATCCAAATTTCTGCAGGGTGAAGAAAAGATCTTCCCACTCAAATCTGTCAAACGCCTTTTCGGCATCTAGCGAGAGCAGGGCCTCTGGGAGTTTAGAGGATTTTGAACCATAAAGCACATTAAATATTGTCTAAGGTTAAAAGAATGCCTGCCTAGGATAAAACCTGTTTGTTCTGCTGAAATAATTGAGGGCAGGATGGTTTCTAAACGACGGGCCAATCATTTAGATATTATTTTAAAATCTACATTTAGCAGAGTTATGGGACGGTATGAGCTGCATAATAACGGAACTTTTCCTTTCTTTAGGAGAACAATGATGGAAGATTCAAAGTTGGAGGTAGATTGCCTACATTGATGGCCTAGTAGTAGTGGAGACAATTCTTCCCAGAAAGTTCTAAAAAGTTCGGTTGGGAAGCCATCTGGACCAGGACTTACCATTTTGTAGTGATCTGTTGTAGTCTCAGTTTCTAAAGGAGTGATTGGTTCCTCTAAGGTTTTTACGAGACTTTGATCCACTGTTGGGATGTTAAGATCAAAAAATGTCTTAAAGTCATTTGAATTTGAGCTGATTTCCGAAGAATATAGTAAAATTCGTTAAAAGTGTCATTTATTTTAAGAGGGTCTGAAGTTATTCCATCTGAGAGGATGATTTCTGTCGCAGCTGATGAGCAACAACTCACTTGTTTTAGAAATCCTTTTTCCCTCGTGCATCAGCGGCGACAAGTTTCCAGCGGCTCGTAGAATCGAGGTCTTGGTCTGGAACAAGTGTACCCCGGCGATGACAGGGGGGACGCTCTCCCTCCTTTGGTTTAGCTCGCGAGAGGCGGTGGGTCCAGAACCGGCTTCGTATCCAAGCCCAGCAATGTTTGCAAAAATGATGCCATGTGTTCCACCCTCTGAGCCCTCCGGCAGGCCCACGATTGGGATGTTGTTCCTCCGGGAACGAGCCTCCAAGTCCTCACACTGCTTCTTCAGCGACTCCACGGTAGCCGTTAGCTTCAGAACGCTGCTCTCCAGGCTAGCACACTGCTCCAGTTCAAGCATGTTGTCACTCATTTGACTCACTTTCTCCTGCAGCGGCTTTAGAAGTGAGGCAACTTCTTTTTTGACAGTGTTCGCCATGACCGTTTCCAGGCTGGAAATGATTTCGCTGCGCATCTCGTCCATCATGGCCTTGATGCTACCTAGCATAGCTTTATCCGTTAGCTTGCTCTCGGGCTCCGGGCCGAGCCTGTTTGCGTTCAGGTCTCTGTCGGGCGGCTGCCATGTTCTTTCAAAAGTTGACTCAGGCGAAGAAAACAACCTGCATTGAGTGTAATGTCCAGTTTCGTGAAGTTTGAGGCGTATAAATATTGAAAAAAGTTCCCCGGGAGCTCTCTCGTCTCTCGTCTCTCGTCTCTCGTCTTACGTCTTACACGCTCAACAGCGCCCCCTCAACAGAGACGACCTTTAAACGAGACGCGTCTTCCTGACAACATTATCTCGTCCTGTTTGTCAACGGTTGCCGGGGGCGACCAGCTCCAGCGTAAATAACTGTGTACGACTGTTGTTGCTGTCAATCATTTTCCTCCAACATGGATCTGCAGCCTCGACACCAGAGAGTCAAAGATCACGGCATCGTTCCTACAGCGTCAACATGTGAACGTTACCTTCTCTGAACTTCAGGAATCGTCAGAAGACGAAACCTTTAGTACGTAGCCATGAGTGCGATGTCTGACTGTTCCTCATCTGCACGTCCCTCAGGAGCTGCTGGTTCCATCGTTGTCCTTCTGCACTCCAGTGTGGTGCAAGTGAACCATCCACTGTGAGGTTTGTGATGGTTCTCCTCCAGGTACTCCAGTTACCTCCAGATGCCCTGGTTTCCTCCCGGTACTCAGGTTTCCTCCCGGTACTCGGGTTTCCCCCAGGTACTCGGGTTTCCTCCCGGTACTCGGGTTTCCTCCAGGTCCCCTGGTTTCCTCCCGGTACTCAGGTTTCCCCCAGGTACTCGGGTTTCCTCCAGGTCCCCTGGTTTCCTCCCGGTACTCGAGTTTCCTCGAGGTAATCGAGTTTCCTCCAGGTACTCGGGTTTCCTCCATGTACTCGTGTTTCCTCCCAGTACTCAGGTTTACTCCATGTACTCGTGTTTCTTCCCAGTACTCTGGTTTCCTCCAGGTTCTCGAGTTTCCTCCACATACTCAGGATCCCTCCAGGTGCTCGGGTTTCAGCTCGGGCTCAGTCTTCTCAGCAGGATCTGGTTCAACTGAGTCAAAGGCTGAGGACAGATCCAACAGAACCAGAACATCATGATGTCACTGGACACCTTCAGTAAGACTGTCTCCGTAGATGTTTGCTGAAGCCAGACTGAAACTTCTCATGGATGTCGCTCTGATCCAGGAACAGCTGCTCAGACACAACCTTCTCTGAGATCTTGGACAAGAATGAAGATCAGAAATAGGCCTGAAATTACTGAGGTCAGTCGAGTCTAAACCTGGTTTTTTGAGCAGAGGCTCCACAATGGTTTAAATGCATTGGGAAAAACCCCTGTGGAAAGGGAGAGGTTCACCATATTGGTAACTCAGGTTTCCTCTAGACACTTATACTCGGGTTTCCTCCACATATGATGACGTCACATCTTGTTCTGCTAAAGAACTTTTAACTTTAACAGAAGCCTTTAATTTTGAGCAACATGTTTCTGAACCCACTCATCAAAAAGTTAGTTTCTACTCTTGGCCTGAACATCTCTAATGTTTCTGTACATGATGTTCATCTGATCATTTGTTTGACCTTCATCCCTGAACCTCAGCCCTTGAAGGTCACAGTTGTCATCTCAGCTGATACTGAAGACACTTTCTATGTTTGACCTTCTTTTCTTTGATGACTGAACATGTTTGATTCACTGTTTCACTGATCATTGTGTTGAAATACTGGATCAAACCTGTTAAATCGAACCTGACAATCCAGAAAAAAACGGTGCCCTTGGACAAATGAAGATCTCCTGAGTCTGAAGAGACTTTGTGGAAAGACTGAGGGTCTCTGGAAGTCCACTAAACTTGAGGTGCACAGACTTCACCTCAGGGATTGGATGTCTTCTTACAATGAGATGGTGGAAACTGCTAGATCTGATTACATCAGAAAACTGGTAGCAGCAAATAAGAAAAACCCCAAAGTGTTGTTTGACACGATTAATTCTCTCGTGTCTCCTGCTCCTCAAATCACGCCTGTCTTCTGTGAAGCTGACAGCAATGATTGTTGAGGTTTTTACAAAATTAAATTGATCAAAGAGAAAATCTCTCTTTTGTTTGGAAACCCTACTGTCTCTGAGCCCGTCTCCTCCTCTTGGTCTTCCTTCACTGCTGTATCTTTGGGTGATATTTCATCACTAGTGAACAAGATGAAACCCTCCTCTTGCTCAGATGATGTCCTTCCTTGTAGGCTTTTTATCAAAGTATTTGATGTAATTGGCCCCTGAGTTACCAATATGGTGAACCTCTCCCTTTCCACAGGGGTTTTTAACAATGCATTTAAGTCATTGTGGAGCCTCTCCTCAAAAAGCCAGGCTTAGACCCAACTGACCTCAGTCATTTCAGGCCTATTTCTAAGCTCCCTTTCTTGTCCAAGATCTTGGAGAAGGTTGTGTCTGAGCAGCTGTTCCTCGTTCAGAGCGACATCCATGAGAAGTTTCAGTCTGGCTTTTGTAAACATCTACGGAGACAGTTTTACTGAAGGTGTCCAGTGACATCATGGTGTTCTGGTTCACGGTGATGTCCTTGATTCCTCTGGTTAAAATCCTTCATGATGTTTCTTATCACATGTTTGCTGATGACATCCAGCTCTACTGTTGATCAACTGATCAGAGGCTGAACTTAGTAAATTGTTGATAGAAATCAAACAATGAGTGAAAACACTTTGAAGCTAAATGTGGACAAAAGTCAAACTCTGGTGATTGTTGATGCTAAAGTTCAAGGTCGAGTCAGTACTTGAGCGACTTCTTCTTGACGACATGAAATAAAGGAAACAGTTTCATCTGCAGATGTTTTTCTCCCGAACTATTGAACAAATGATGTTTCGGTGAAGAACTGCGGCGTCACGTTTGAAGACTCGTCGCACAAACATCGACTCATGACCTCGATTCTCAAACTCACGGAACGAGCGCCGCTGCCTCAACACGAGCGCACATTACACATAAAAGACTTTTCATGTTTTTTCTAATTTCACGGCTTCTTGTGGTCCAGGAACATGAAAGAGCCATTAATGAAGCTCTGACTCACGGGACTCGGATCTGACCCAGATTTGGTTCCTCAGGGCTCAAGACTTCACGTCGGTGTTCAGGTCGAGGGGGCAGCGCAGTCACAGTCGAGCCGGTGATAAGAAGCTGTTCCAAGTTCTCGACTCGAGAAGGTGATTCTGACTCATGGGACACTAAAGGGACAGGAACGAGTCGGACTCAAAAGAGTCTCTGAAGCGTATTTTCAGGTGATGGTCTACTTGAGTCACTGGTTCAATGGCTGAGTGAGTCTGAGTCACTTGTTCTTCTAATGCTCTACATTGGCTGTGGCGCCCACTAGTGGACGATAAAAACACGCGCCTGTAATTAACTAAATAAATGAGTCTTAGTTAAATGAGTCTCAGTTAAATGAGTCTCAGTTAAATGAGTCTCAGTCAGATGAGTTTATACTATTTAACAATGTTTTCAACCATCTGTAGAAACACTATCGCCACCTGCTGGCAGCAGGTTTGGTTTCAATGGCTCCATGTACAATAATGCAAAATAATAAAACACCCACAGAACTGAGTATGGATCGATGGACACTTTCTTCTTCTTCACTTTCTTCTTCTTCTTCTTTCTTGAAAACTTGAAACGACATGTTAAGAAAATGTAATTTGTAGAGTAGACTTCGACTGAAGAAGGCGGTCATAATGTTTTGGCTGGTGACAGGGATGTGACGATGTCATCTGTCTGGAGAAGCAGGAAGCAGAGATTTTGACAGGAAGTGGATGTGACATCACATGTTCATCTCTGATGTCTGTTTCTGGATTCAAACTCGCTCGCAGCCGCCTGCCGCCGCCTCTGATGAATGCAGCGTCTAACCAGCGCTGGCAGCTCGCGCTCCTCGCCGTCCTCGCCGTCCTCGCCGTCCTCGCCGCCCCATACCTTCCTTCCATTAACTGCAGGCTCCGGCCCAGCTACCCGGGGCGTCTCTGTTCCGCTCTGTTGAAAGTGAGGGATCTTCTTTCATCCAGTGACATCCTACGAGGGCGGGGGGGTCTGTCCTCCTCCGACCCTCGGGGGGCGCTCTCGTTCATCTGACCTGCTGCTCTCTGCTGCCATCTAGTGGTGGAACTACCTCTGCTTGATGAAAGCACCAGTGTTGTTGTTTTAGTGTGAAAAGGCTCAAATAATCAATGTTGTTTTGGTATAAAACAGGAACAAGAAAAACACTTGGAGAACACAGACCTCCTCCAAGCAGCTCTTTGTAATATTATTAAAAACCTTTTAGTTTTTTTACAATTATACGCATTTTTTTTTTCACTGTTGATGTTTTCCTACGCCCTGAATACTTTCTTTTTAAATGACTGTTGTTTTTGTTGTTTCACTTGTTTTTGTTGTTCATGTTGTTGCTGTCTTTGTTCTTATTGTTATTCTTGTTGTGTTTGATGCCGTTGATCGTCTTGTTGTGACTCTTGTTTTTTGGTTCATGTTGTTGTTGTGGTTCATGTTGTTGTTGTTGTTGTGGTTCATGTTGTTGTGGTTCATGTTGTTGTTGTGGTTCATGTTGTTGTTGTTGTGGTTCATTTTGTTGTTGTGGTTCATGTTGTTGTTGTCGTTCATGTTGTTGTTGTTGTTGTTGTGGTTCATGTTGTTGTGTTTGTTGATGTTGTTGTGGTTCATGTTGTTGTTGTGGTTCATGTTGTTGTGGTTCATGTTGTTGTTGTGGTTCATGTTGTTGTTGTGGTTCATGTTGTTGTTGTGGTTCATGTTGTTGTTGTTCATGTTGTTCATGTTGTTGTGGTTCATGTTGTTGTTGTTGTGGTTCATTTTGTTGTTGTTGTGGTTCATTTTGTTGTGGTTCATGTTGTTGTTGTTGTGGTTCATGTTGTTGTGTTTGTTGATGTTGTTGTGGTTCATGTTGTTGTGTTTGTTGATGTTGTTGTGGTTCATGTTGTTGTTGTTGTGGTTCATGTTGTTGTTGTGGTTCATGTTGTTGTTGTGGTTCATGTTGTTGTTGTTGTGGTTCATGTTGTTGTTGTGGTTCATGTTGTTGTTGTGGTTCATGTTGTTATTGTTGTGGTTCATGTTGTTGTTGTGGTTCATGTTGTTGTTGTGGTTCATGTTGTTGTTGTGGTTCATGTTGTTGTGGTTCATGTTGTTGTGGTTCATGTTGTTGTTGTTGTTGTTGTGGTTCATGTTGTTGTGGTTCATGTTGTTGTGGTTCATGTTGTTGTTGTGGTTCATGTTGTTGTTGTTCATGTTGTTGTTGTTCATGTTGTTCATGTTGTTGTGGTTCATGTTGTTGTTGTTGTGGTTCATTTTGTTGTGGTTCATGTTGTTGTTGTTGTGGTTCATCTTGTTGTGTTTGTTGATGTTGTTGTGGTTCATGTTGTTGTGTTTGTTGATGTTGTTGTGGTTCATTTTGTTGTGGTTCATGTTGTTGTTGTGGTTCATGTTGTTGTGGTGGTTCATGTTGTTGTTGTTCATGTTGTTGTGGTTCATGTTGTTGTTGTGGTTCATGTTGTTGTTGTGGTTCATGTTTTTGTTGTTGTGGTTCATGTTGTTGTTGTGGTTCATGTTGTTATTGTTGTGGTTCATGTTGTTGTTGTTCATGTTGTTGTTGTTCATGTTGTTGTGGTTCATGTTGTTGTTGTGGTTCATGTTGTTGTTGTGGTTCATGTTTTTGTTGTTGTGGTTCATGTTGTTGTTGTGGTTCATGTTGTTATTGTTGTGGTTCATGTTGTTGTTGTTCATGTTGTTGTGGTTCATGTTGTTGTTGTGGTTCATTTTGTTGTTGTTCATGTTGTTGTTGTTCATGTTGTTATTGTTGTTGTTCATGTTGTTGTGGTTCATGTTGTTGTGGTTCATGTTGTTGTTGTTGTGGTTCATTTTGTTGTTGTTCATGTTGTTGTTGTTCATGTTGTTATTGTTGTTGTTCATGTTGTTGTGGTTCATGTTGTTGTTGTTCATGTTGTTGTTGTGGTTCATGTTGTTGTTGTGGTTCATGTTGTGGTTCATGTTGTTGTTGTTCATGTTGTTGTGGTTCATGTTGTTGTTGTGGTTCATGTTGTTGTTGTTCATGTTGTTGTGGTTCATGTTGTTGTTGTGGTTCATGTTGTTGTTGTGGTTCATGTTGTTGTTGTGGTTCATGTTGTTGTGGTTCATGTTGTTGTTGTTCATGTTGTTGTGGTTCATGTTGTTGTTGTGGTTCATTTTCTTGTGGTTCATGTTGTTGTGGTTCATGTTGTTGTTGTTGTGGTTCATGTTGTTGTGTTTGTTGATGTTGTTGTCGTTCATGTTGTTGTTGTGGTTCATGTTGTTGTGGTTCATGTTGTTGTTGTTCATGTTGTTGTTGTGGTTCATGTTGTTGTTGTGGTTCATGTTGTTGTTGTGGTTCATGTTGTTGTTGTGGTTCATGTTGCTGTGGTTCATGTTCTTGTTGTGGTTCATGTTGTTGTTGTTGTGGTTCATGTTGTTGTGGTTCATGTTGTTGTTGTTGTGGTTCATGTTGTTGTGGTTCATGTTCTTGTTGTGGTTCATGTTGTTGTTCATGTTGTTTTTGTTGTGGTTCATGTTGTTGTTGTTGTGGTTCATGTTGTTGTTGTTGTGGTTCATTTTGTTGTGGTTCATGTTCTTGTTGTGGTTCATGTTGTTGTTGTTGTGGTTCAATGTTGTTGTTGTTGTGGTTCATGTTGTTGTGGTTCATGTTCTTGTTGTGGTTCATGTTGTTGTTGTTGTGGTTCATGTTGTTGTTGTTGTGGTTCATGTTGTTGTTGTTGTGGTTCATGTTGTTGTTGCTGTGGTTCATGTTGTTGTTCATGTTGATGTTGTTGTGGTTCATGTTGTTGTTGTTGTGGTTCATGTTCTTGTTGTGGTTCATGTTGTTGTTGTTGTGGTTCATGTTGTTGTTGTGGTTCATGTTGTTGTTGCTGTGGTTCATGTTGTTGTTCATGTTGTTGTTGTTGTGGTTCATGTTGTTGTTGTTGTGGTTCATGTTGTTGTTGTGGTTCATGTTGTTGTTGTTGTGGTTCATGTTGTTGTTGTTGTTGTGGTTCATGTTGTTGTTCATGTTGTTGTTGTTGTGGTTCATGTTGTTGTTGTTGTGGTTCATGTTGTTGTTGTGGTTCATGTTGTTGTTGTTGTTGTCGTCCGCTCGTCTACTCATGAACTTCCTGTGGTTCATCTTCACCTCTGGGTCAGTTTAGACCAAATAACCTCTAATTATGATCATCTCATGATTACATTATCGAGCAAATACAACACGGTCTCCGGGGGGAGTGTGTGTGTGTGTGTGTGTGTTTATTTGTGTGTGTGTGTGTGTGTATGTGTGCGTGCATGCATGTGTGTATGTGGGGGGGAGAGGGGGTGTCAGCAGAAGCAATTAAAAAGCCATCAGAGTCGGCAGAAAAGAAAACAGGAATTTCTTCGTTATTGACTGAGACTCCTGGATTAATACTACAAAAACTCGGGGAGTAATACTACGAAAACTCCTGGATTAATACTACGAAGACTCGTGGATTAATATTATGAAAACTCAGGGAGTAATACTACGAAAACTCATGGATTAATACTGCGAAGACTCGTGGAGTAATAATACGAAAACTGGTGGAGTAATACTATGTAGAATCGTGGAGTAATACTACGAAGACTTGGGGAGTAATATTACGAAGACTTGTGGATTAATACTACGAAGACTCGTGGAGTAATATTACGAAAACTCGGGGAGTAATACTACGAAAACTCGTGGAGTAATATTACGAAAACTCGCGGAGTAATACCACGAAAACTCGGGGATTAATACTACGAAGACTCGTGGAGTAATATTACGAAAACTGGTGGAGTAATACTATGTAGACTCGTGGAGTAATACTACGAAGACTCTGGGAGTAATACTACGAAGACTCGTGGAAAAATACTACTGACGTTCCGAAGTAATACTAGGAACACTAGTGGAGTAATACTATAAAGACTCGTGGAGTAATAATATAAAGACTCGTGGAGTAATACTATAAAGACTTGTGGATTAATACTATAAAGACTTGCGGAGTAATACTACAAAGACTCGTGGATTAATACTATTAAGACTCGCGGAGTAATACTACAAAGACTCGTGGAGTAATAACACAAAGACTCGTGGAGTAATACTACACAGACTAGTGTAGTAATGCTACAAAGACTCATGGAGTAATACTGTAAAGACTTGTGGAGTAATACTATAAAGACTCGTGGATTAATACTACAAAGACTCGTGGAGTAATACTACAAAGACTCATGGAGTAATACTACAAAGACTAGTGTAGTAATGCTACAAAGACTCATGGAGTAATACTGTAAAGACTCGTGGAGTAATACTACAAAGACTCGTGGAGTAATACATCAAAGACTCGTGGAGTAATACTACAAAGACTCATGGAGTAATACTACAAAGACTAGTGTAGTAATGCTACAAAGACTCATGGAGTAATACTGTAAAGACTCGTGGAGTAATACTACAAAGACTCGTGGAGTAATACATCAAAGACTCGTGGAGTAATACTACAAAGCCTATTGGAGTAATACTTTAAAGACTTGTGGAGTAATACTACAAAGCCTATTGGAGTAATACTATAAAGACTCGTGGAGTAATACTTTAAAGACTCGTGGAGTAATACTACAAAGACTCGTGGAATAATACTATTAAGACTCGCGGAGTAATACTACAAAGACTCGTGGAGTAATAACACAAAGACTCGTGGAGTAATACTACACAGACTAGTGTAGTAATGCTACAAAGACTCATGGAGTAATACTGTAAAGACTTGTGGAGTAATACTATAAAGACTCGTGGATTAATACTACAAAGACTCGTGGAGTAATACTACAAAGACTCGTGGAGTAATACTACAAAGACTAGTGTAGTAATGCTACAAAGACTCATGGAGTAATACTGTAAAGACTCGTGGAGTAATACTACAAAGACTCGTGGAGTAATACATCAAAGACTCGTGGAGTAATACTACAAAGCCTATTGGAGTAATACTTTAAAGACTTGTGGAGTAATACTACAAAGCCTATTGGAGTAATACTATAAAGACTCGTGGAGTAATACTTTAAAGACTCGTGGAGTGATACTACAAAGACTCGTGGAATAATACTATAAAGACTTGTGGAGTAATACTACAAAGCCTATTGGAGTAATACTATAAAGACTCGTGGAGTAATACTTTAAAGACTCGTGGAATAATACTATAAAGACTTGTGGAATAATACTACAAAGACTCGTGGAGTAATACTACAAAGACTCGTGGAGTAATACTACAAAGACTCGTGGAGTAATACTACAAAGACTTGTGGAGTAATACCATAAAGAGTTGTGGAGTAATACTACAAAGCCTATTGGAGTAATACTATAAAGACTCGTGGATAAATACTATAATGACTCGTGGAATAATGCTATAAAGACTTGTGGAATAATACTACAAAGACTCGTGGAGTAATACTACAAAGACTCGTGGAGTAATACTACAAAGACTCGTGGAGTAATACTACAAAGACTCGTGGAGTAATACTACAAAGACTCGTGGAGTAATACTATAAAGACTTGTTGAATAATACTACAAAGACTCGTGGAGTAATACTACAAAGACTCGTGGAGTAATACTACAAAGACTCGTGGAGTAATACTACAAAGACTCGTGGAGTAATACTACAAAGACTCGTGGAGTAATACTACAAAGACTCGTGGAGTAATACTACAAAGACTCGTGGAGTAATACTACAAAGACTCGTGGAGTAATACTACAAAGACTCGTGGAGTAATACTACAAAGACTCGTGGAGTAATACTACAAAGACTCACGAACAGAGAATCCTAAAGATCGCCGAGTCATCGAACTATTCCTGGAAACTGTCTCCGTCGTGCAGGAACATCTGGACGTTCTCACGAGTCACAGCTGAAGAACATGTTAGTCCATCATATATACTTTATTAGTCACATCACAATATTTTAGAAGTTTTAATCATTTTATTGGAATGTTGTTTTGAAGCACTTTATTGTTGTTCAATAATCATGTTGGTATAAAAGAGTAAACCAACAGAGCTCAGAGCTACTGATCTTCTTCTAGGTCGTCACATGATCGCCTGTGCGTCATACGATTGGCTGAAAGTTAGATCAGTAGCTCTGAGCTCTGTTGGCTCTGACTCTATTGTACCAACATTTATATATTAAATTTAAAGACTGAATTAATAAATATTGACACTGTGTGTGTGTGTGTGTGTGTGTGTGTGTGTGTGTGTGTGTGTGTGTGTGTGTGTGCGTGTGTGTGTGTGTGTGTGTGTGTGTGTGTGCGTGTGTGACGTTGGATTCTAGTTAGACTGACTTTATTAATCCCTCTGGAGATCTTCGGCAAATTAGGTTTCCAGTAATTACTTTGTTTTTCTGGAGATGAAATCTTGTTGATCATAACCACACCCACTCTGCTGTGATTGGTCAAGCATGGAGGTTCGTCACCGTGCGTCATCAATGGTGGACTCGTTGTATAAACAAAGCGTGATTACAGCTGGAGGAGGAGTGAAGCCATTATTACGTCATCATGGACTCTCGTAACCTCTCGTTCGTCCAGATTTCAGAGCAACTTTATAAAGTAATAATTAAAACATGGTCATGATGAGGAACATCTTGAAGAACTTTCACTACATGACACCAGAGTTGACCTTCTGCACTGAAAGACTTTCCTAAAGAAGCGAAGGAGACGAAGCTTCTGGTATTTCACAGGTTTAACATTTTTCCGTCAAGAAAAGAAGCAAATGTACAAGAAGACAAAAGTTTAATTTATGGCAGATTCTCCACTGGTCAGAAGACGAGCTGAAGGTCAGACACAGTCCAGACTATCGGAGGCGGAGACACAACATCCTGAACGACGGGTCAGCGAGTGAGAAACGAAGCAAACCTTCCACTCGTCAATATTTACGCTGCAGCCAGAGGTTCGTCCGACGAGGGCGAGATGAAAACCGACGCTCGCCGTCACTTCCTGTCACCGTTCTCCCGGCGGCGCCTCAATCCGTCTTCTTCTCCTCGGGATCCTTCTCTCCCGCGTCCTCCTCGTCTTCTTCGCCGCCCTCGGGCTCGCCGGCGCGTCTCCTCGGCTCGTCCTCCTCGTCCTCCTCGTCCTCCTCCTCGTCGGTCAGGCCGTCCCTCTTGAGGACGTCCATGTCCTCGGAGCCGTCGTCCGTCTCCGCCGTGCAGATGCCGTAACACATCAGGCTGATGACGCCCAGCGGCAGCCCGAACAGGAAGCAGCCGAGCAGCGGCGAGCTGCGGAACACCGACTGCAGGGGGCGACAACGCACAGGTGAGGCCGACAACGCACAGGTGAGGCCGACAACGCACAGGTGAGTCCGACAACGCACAGGTGAGGCCGACAACGCACAGGTGAGTCCGACAACGCACAGGTGAGTCCGACAACGCACAGGTGAGTCCGACAACGCACAGGTGAGTCCGACAACGCACAGGTGAGGCCGACAACGCACAGGTGAGTCCGACAACGCACAGGTGAGTCCGACAACGCACAGGTGAGGCCGACAACGCACAGGTGAGGCCGACAACGCACAGGTGAGTCCGACAACGCACAGGTGAGTCCGACAACGCACAGGTGAGTCCGACAACGCACAGGTGAGGCCGACAACGCACAGGTGAGTCCGACAACGCACAGGTGAGTCCGACAACGCACAGGTGAGTCCGACAACGCACAGGTGAGTCCGACAACGCACAGGTGAGTCCGACAACGCACAGGTGAGGCCGACAACGCACAGGTGAGGCCGACAACGCACAGGTGAGTCCGACAACGCACAGGTGAGTCCGACAACTCACAGGTGAGTCCGACAACGCACAGGTGAGTCCGACAACGCACAGGTGAGTCCGACAACGCACAGGTGAGTCCGACAACGCACAGGTGAGTCCGACAACGCACAGGTGAGTCCGACAACGCACAGGTGAGTCCGACAACGCACAGGTGAGTCCGACAACTCACAGGTGAGTCCGACAACTCACAGGTGAGTCCGACAACTCAGAGGTGAGTCCGACAACGCACAGGTGAGTCCGACGACACAACGTCATCGGATACTTTGACGGACAGGATCGAACTCACGACAAACTTAAAAAGGACTTAAAACGGACTTTTTACAGAACAACGTTTAAAAAATTGAATCGAGGAAAATTTGAGGAACGTGACGAAGACGGTCGTCGTCGCTCCACGATCCACGATACGACCTTGGATTCAGATTTGAGATCAAACTCAAATCAAGAAAGGATGCAACAGAATGTTCACGTGCACGAGAATGTTCACGTGCACGAGAATGTTCACGTGCACGAGAATGTTCACGTGCACGAGAATGTTCACGTGCACGAATCCAAGAACATCTGGTCAGAAGCAGGAAGTGATGTTTTGAATCACGAGACGACGTCACGTTTCAAACACACGGATGAAGACGACCTTGGATCGACGTGTTTAAGGTTCTCCTGGTTACATACGAGGAACGAGGCCCTGGACTTAATCTTCTTCTCACTCGTGGTAAACAAACAACAAAAAGAGTTTCTCCTCCTGACATCCATCTTCTCTTTCACTTCTTCTCCGTTTGATGCAGGAATATTTTCACTTCCTCATGAATATTTACTTTGATGAATCTTTGACTGTCGGAGCTGTTTCACCCGAGCTTCACCTGAGCTTCACCTGAGCTTCACCCGAGCTTCACCCGAGCTTCACCCGAGCTTCACCCGAGCTTCACCCGAGCTTCACCCGAGCTTCACCCGAGCTTCACCCGAGCTTCACCCGAGCTTCACCCGAGCTTCACCCGAGCTTCACCTGAGCTTCACCTGAGCTTCACCAGAGCTTCACCCGAGCTTCACCCGAGCTTCACCCGAGCTTCACCTGAGCTTCACCTGAGCTTCACCTGAGCTTCACCCGAGCTTCACCTGAGCTTCACCCGAGCTTCACCTGAGCTTCACCTGAGCTTCACCCGAGCTTCACCCGAGCTTCACCCGAGCTTCACCCGAGCTTCACCCGAGCTTCACCCGAGCTTCACCTGAGCTTCACCCGAGCTTCACCCGAGCTTCACCCGAGCTTCACCCGAGCTTCACCTGAGCTTCACCCGAGCTTCACCCGAGCTTCACCCGAGCTTCACCCGAGCTTCACCCGAGCTTCACCCGAGCTTCACCTGAGCTTCACCTGAGCTTCACCCGAGCTTCACCCGAGCTTCACCCGAGCTTCACCCGAGCTTCACCCGAGCTTCACCTGAGCTTCACCTGAGCTTCACCTGATTCTATTTTACCAACAATTTATATTGAATTTTTTTATATTGAAAAATTCCTTTAAGAATATTTTTTGTATTCAATTTTCCCTAAAAAAAATATATGTAATACTAGATTTCCATCCACATATACTCTTCTACTATCACAGTATAATGTCAGTATACGTGACAAAAACACACGAACAAACAACAAGACTCACCATGACGGTGGATTTAGCATCGAAGCCGATACGTTTGATCTTCTGGACGATTCCGTCGCCGCCGTACGCCTGGAGACACATTTTACGTCAATATTTAACATTGAAGGACAAATACAACTAAATAAAAATAATACTAGTTTATATTCCTCTGGTTTGAATCCTGATGTTTCTTATGTTTGCTGATGACATCCAGCTGTTGATCAGCTGATCAGAGGCTGAACTTAGTCAAGTGTTTAGAAATCAAACAATGAAAACACTTTGAAGCTAAATGTGGACAAAAGTCAAACTCTGGTGATTGTTGATGATAAAGTTCAGGGTCGAGTCAGAACTTGAGTGACTGATGTCAGTCAATCTGAGGAACCTGGTGTTTGATAAACGTCTCGAGTTCAACACTGAACAAAACTGACACAAACAAGTGAGAAAATAAACTTAAATGATGTCACAACATTATAATGTGTTTGTGTCGTTTACACTATTGTGTTTATTTTGTGTCTAAACCAGAAGGATGTGTTTCTGCAGTTCATACAAAACTCTTCTGAGCCGCTCTAGTAGAAGAACTCACATTTCTCCTTCAAACTCTTCACTGGCTGCTCTAGTAGAAGAACTCACATTTCTCCTTCAAACTCTTCTGAGCCGCTCTAGTAGAAGAACTCACATTTCTCCTTCAAACTCTTCACCAGTTTCTTTCAGGATCATTTTAAAATTCTGGTTCTTACTTTCATATCTATTCATGGTCAGACCTTCATGATCTGATCCATTGTGTTGAGGAAGTAGAAACAAGTCTTGTTGTGCGTTTGCTTTCATGTGGTCGATCCAGTCAACGATGGATCAGGTTCCACCAGAGACAAAGACCGGAGCAGGTGCTAGTGATCTCTTGGACGGGAACACGTGATGTCGGCGAGTGTCGGAGCGTGATTGATGAAGATCATTGATGAAGATCATTGATGAAGATCATTGACGAAGATCATTGATGAAGATCATTGATGAAGATCATTGATGAAGATCATTGACGAAGATCATTGATGAAGATCATTGATGAAGATCATTGATGAAGATCATTGATGAAGATCATTGATGAAGATCCTTGATGAAGATCATTGATGAAGATCATTGATGAAGATCATTGATGAAGATCATTGATGAAGATCATTGACGAAGATCATTGATGAAGATCATTGATGAAGATCATTGATGAAGATCATTGATGAAGATCATTGACGAAGATCATTGACGAAGATCATTGACGAAGATCATTGACGAAGATCATTGACGAAGATCATTGACGAAGATCATTGATGAAGATCATTGATGAAGATCATTGATGAAGATCATTGATGAAGATCATTGATGAAGATCATTGACGAAGATCATTGATGAAGATCATTGATGAAGATCATTGATGAAGATCATTGATGAAGATCATTGACGAAGATCATTGACGAAGATCATTGACGAAGATCATTGACGAAGATCATTGATGAAGATCATTGATGAAGATCATTGATGAAGATCATTGATGAAGATCATTGATGAAGATCATTGATGAAGAATCATTGATGAAGATCATTGATGAAGATCATTGATGAAGATCATTGATGAAGATCATTGATGAAGATCGTGTGGCAGAGAAAACAGACGGAGGACGAGTGAGGACGAGTGAGGACGAGTGAGGACGAGTGAGGACGAGTGAGGACGAGTGAGGCCGGTACCTGTGCGGAGCCGTTCAGAACCCCGGTGATGAACTGGACCAGCTGCTCGCTGCTCTGGATGGGCTCGCCGGGCAGGAAGTACTGCTCGTTGGAGGTGTTGAGGATGATGACGGACGGAACCGCCACCTCGCTGCGGAGACAGATGTCCACGTTTAAAACCCGGGTGAGGGATCTCAGCACATGTCTCTGAGAAGTTACACTGCAGTGAGGCAGATGGAGAGCCTCAGGGCTCAATCCTCGGACCGCTACGGATGATACTGTTGTCTGCACCGGTGACAAGCTTTGGTTTTCAAGTGAGAAAATAAACTTAAATGATGTCTTTTTTAACTTGAAGAACCGGATCTTATCATTACATCAACATGGAGGTCATTCTTCACCAGAGATGGAAAGAACGAGGTCGTAGCTCCAGTCGATAAATGTTTTTGCCCGAAGAGATTAACCTCGACAAGAAAATGAAACCTCAGAAAAATAAGTTTCTATTCCTTCTTTTTTAACTATTTTTTCTCTAAAAAAAAAGACTCAAATCATCTAAAGACACTTTATACGAGAAGAGAAAACTAGACAATCACAGTGACATCGATGAGGATCACTTTTAACAGGCAGAAACCTTAAGCCAACCGGACTCTGTATCATAGCAGGAGCTTTGTTTTGTTTTCTAGATGAAGAAAATATCGAATGTTTGATTGAACTACAGAACTGAGTGTTTCTCACCAAACGAGAGCTCAGGGTTGAACCATCGACACATTTTCATCTCAACTGGTTCTTTAAACTCTTGTTTTGTTGAAACTTAAAACCTTCAGACATTGGAGTCTTTGTAGATCCTGTAGATCCTGTAGATCCTGTAGATCCTGTAGATCCTGTAGATCCTGTAGATCCTGTAGATCCTGTAGATCCATGCAGGCTCAAAGGATGTGTATTTTTAATGTTTTAATTCATTATTTGAGAGAAAACACTTTTTCTTATTGTTGCAACTCTTTTAAACATGTTCTAGATGTTCATCAAGAACTTCTTCAGAACTTTCACCAACAGTCTCCAGAAGCTCCGACTGATCCCAGGTTTGTTTCTCTTGTGAAGAGTCGGCGTCAGAGTGTGACGATGAACAAGAACAAGGTCCCGTGAACCTGCTGAGTCTCTGGACCTGAGTCTCTGGACCCGAGCCTGACCCGCCTCAGCCCGGCTCAGGACCAGCGGCTCCAGCGATCATCTCGCCTCGAGAACACGTCCATCACAGAAGATGCAGTCATGAGGTCAATAAACTGAGAATGTTTGAGTCAAACATAGATATTCTTAATAAAATCAATAACAACTTTTATATTTACTTCTTCAATCTTTAAACTCATATACGTTTGATCACTTTTGTTCACTTTATCATCCATTTTCATTTACTAGTTGATTTAAAGTCAATTAAACAAATTATTATAAATAAAACCTTCTTTCTGTTCGTTCTACTTCTGCGTTCATGGTTCCTCCTCAGTGGTTAGAATAGATAGAAATATAGAGATATATATACAGATAATCTATACAGTGTTTTATTGGGTCGACCCGCCGACAAACTATGACAAAAACTGCCACTTATAGTCCGGAAGATACGGTTGACCTTGGCTCACATGAAGGTCCCGGCGTGTCAGGAGCAGAGACAGAAGTCTTCGAGTACATTAGAAGAAACAAGATCTGACCCTGGATCAGTGAATCCTGCAGCGATTCGTCTCCTTTCTCTCCGGAGCGACTTTAATCCACATCCGTCTGCGGAACCGACTCGTGGAAACCTTTCAACGGACGCCAGCAACATGAGGCATGCTGGGAAATAGAGAGATGGACTCACCTCATGATGAGGCTGTTGATGTAGTCGTTCCCGTCCATGTGTCCGAACTGGAAGTCTCTGCAGATCAAAGCGTCAGAAAACATCACAAGACAACAGTGTCTTTGGAAAAGTCGCATCAGACGAGGTCAAGGTCGTCAATCATTCTTATGAATGTCCGGCGTGTGTTTGACCAGAGTTCCTTTCATTGGTTACACACACACACACAGACACACACAGACACACACACACACATGCACAGACACGCACAGACACACACAGACTCACACACACACCTGCATACACACGCACACACACACACACACACATGCAGACACACACAGAAACACACACACTCCTGCATACACACGCACACACACACACACACACATGCAGACACACACAGAAACACACACACTCCTGCATACACACACACACACACACATGCACAGACACACACAGACACACACACACATGCACAGACACGCACAGACTCACACACACTCCTGCATACACACACACACGCACACGCACACACCTGCATACACACACACACACACACGCACACACACACACACACTCACACACACCTGCATACACGCACGCGCACACACACACACACCTGCATACACACACGCACACACGCACACACCTGCATACACACACACACACACACACCTGCATACACACACGCACACACACACACCTGCATACACACACACACACACACACACACACACACACCTACACACACACATACACCTGCATACACACACACACACACACACTCACACACACACTCACACACCTGCATACACACACGCACACCTGCATACACACACACACGCACACACCTGCATACACACACGCACACACACACACCTGCATACACACACACACGCACACACACACACACATGCACAGACACGCACAGACACACACAGACACACACATGCACAGACTCACACACACACCTGCATACACACGCACACACACACATGCACAGACACACACACACACGCACGCACACACACTCACACACTCAATTCATCAATTCATCATTTCATCAATTCATCATTTCATCATTTCATCAATTCATCATTTCATCAATTCATCATTTCATCATTTCATCATTTCATCAATTCATCATTTCATCAATTCATCATTTCATCAATTCATCATTTCATCAATTCATCATTTCATCAATTCATCAATTCATCATTTCATCAATTCATCATTTCATCAATTCATCATTTCATCATTTCATCAATTCATCAATTCATCATTTCATCAATTCATCATTTCATCATTTCATCAATTCATCATTTCATAAATTCATCATTTCATCATTTCATCAATTCATCAATTCATCATTTCATCATTTCATCAATTCATCATTTCATCTTTTAAACAGTGACGACCGTCAGCGAGGCCTTCTCTGCATAAACTTATTCAGAAAATACATTTCATTTTTTAAATAGAAATAAAAATAATTAAATGTATATATATATATATTTTTATGTTTTTTTTTTCATAAATATGTATTAAATTATTCCTCATAGTCTTTTCTCTGCATTTCATTTCTTTCCTCTTGTTACTTCATCCAATCATATTTGAGCAGCAGGTCATGTGTTACCGAGGCCTTCAGTCGCTTCAGAGCATGTTCATGGAGATCACCGAAGGATTGTGTGACCAATCAGATGAGAGTTAGTTATTAGATGTGTGTAGATGTGTGTAGATGTGTGTAGATGTGTGTAGATGTGTGTGGATGTGTGTAGATGTGTGTGGATGTGTGTAGATGTGTGTAGATGTGTGTAGATGTGTGTAGATGTGTGTAGATGTGTGTAGAAGTGTGTAGATGTGTGTAGATGTGTGTGGATGTGTGTAGATGTGTGTAGATGTGTGTAGATGTGTGTAGAAGTGTGTAGATGTGTGTAGATGTGTGTGGATGTGTGTAGATGTGTGTGGATGTGTGTGGATGTGTGTGGATGTGTGTGGATGTGTGTAGATGTGTGTAGATGTGTGTAGATGTGTGTAGATGTGTGTAGATGTGTGTAGATGTGTGTAGATGTGTGTAGATGTGTGTAGATGTGTGTATATGTGTGTATATGTGTGTATATGTTTGTATATGTGTGTAGATGTGTGTAGATGTGTGTAGATGTTTGTAGATGTGTGTAGATGTGTGTAGATGTGTGTATATGTGTGTATATGTGTGTAGATGTGTGTAGATGTGTGTAGATGTGTGTAGATGTGTGTAGATGTGTGTAGATGTGTGTAGATGTGTGTAGATGTGTGTAGATGTGTGTAGATGTGTGTAGATGTGTGTATATGTGTGTATATGTGTGTATATGTTTGTATATGTGTGTAGATGTGTGTAGATGTGTGTAGATGTTTGTAGATGTGTGTAGATGTGTGTAGATGTGTGTATATGTGTGTATATGTGTGTAGATGTGTGTAGATGTGTGTAGATGTGTGTAGATGTGTGTAGATGTGTGTAGATGTGTGTAGATGTGTGTAGATGTGTGTAGATGTGTGTAGATGTGTGTATATGTGTGTATATGTGTGTAGATGTGTGTAGATGTGTGTAGATGTGTGTAGATGTTTGTAGATGTGTGTAGATGTGTGTAGATGTGTGTAGATGTGTGTAGATGTGTGTATATGTTTGTATATGTTTGTAGATGTGTGTAGATGTGTGTAGATGTGTGTAGATGTGTGTAGATGTGTGTAGATGTGTGTATATGTGTGTATATGTGTGTATATGTGTGTAGATGTGTGTAGATGTGTGTAGATGTGTGTAGATGTGTGTAGATGTGTGTAGATGTGTGTAGATGTGTGTAGATGTGTGTAGATGTGTGTAGATGTGTGTAGATGCTTTGGAAGCTACGCTGGTCACAGCTTCAGTGATTCTGAACGTGTTGAGCTCGTCATGTGACACGTTCACGTCGTCTGATTGGACAGCACCGAGTCACATGGAGCTGAAACGTTGGTTCGGGTTCATTAAAAGTTTGTTTTTTTAACACACAATGGCTGAAGAGCTTGATCTGGTCACGGATGAACTTGCAAAGACATTTTCAAGAAGGATATTTCAAGAAAAGATGGACGTTGAAAGTTATGTTCACTCAGAGTCTTTCACGAGCTTCAAAGGATTAATTTATTTCCTCCATGAACTACGTGAGTAAATGTATTTTTTTCTAAATAATGTTGCTCTTTATGAGATCAATAGTTGTACTTGTGTGTGCGCGTGTGTGCGCATGTGTGCGCGTGTGTGTACGTGTGTTTTGGGGGGCGATGCAGAGTGTGTGGGTCGTGGCCATGGAAACCACACAGACTGTAGTGGGAGTGATATTTTGATATAATGATGTTCATTTGATGATAAACGTCTTATTGACTACAACAGTTCACGCTCAGATCCCTGTTGTGTGTAAAGAACCTAAAAGTAGTTCTTGAGACGTGGATTCATTCAAACGTACGTCACTGAAGGCCTGAGTGTGAAAGACACGACCATTTAAAAAATAATAAATCAGATGCTAAAGGGATTTATTTAGAGTCATTATGCCATAGAAGGTCATGTTTCTGGTCACACACACATTAATATGTTCCAAATATAATGTATTTTCTTCTCAACGTGACGAAGAATCTGACGACTGCAGGTGAAGTAAACAATTCTAATAGTGTCGACTTAAAACACTATTTATTCCACAGAGTTTATTGATCTTCCTCTGGGAAGTGACACACTTTTAAAAAGTTGTTTAGGTTTGTGTATCTGTGCTCCCTCGATCATTGTGTTACCATCTCTCGTGATTAAACATCGTTTGAATACTTCAGTGTATTTCCACAGTACTTCAAGTTTATTTGTCACTTAGTGAGGTTTTTTATCAGCATGTTAACTAATGAAACTAATGAAATGATCAACACATCACAGTGTGATTCACTCATCGTTATATTTATCCATAAATATAATCACAACACGCATCAATATTCAATGTAATGATTGAAAACAAAAATAACTTTCTTTGAAAAACAGTCTGGCTTTTAAATGTATGGTTTATATTTGAATAAACAGTGTATAAAATAAAGTAATTTGAATCTATAATTTCCGATAACATGCAAATATTCACCGTAAATTCTGTTACTTCACTATCACAACACCAGAGTCAAGTACTAGACAATACTACACATATATACTTGTTACTACACTATCACAACACCAGAGTCAAGTACTGGACAATACTACACATATATATTTGTTACTACAGTATCACAACACCAGAGTCAAGTACTGGACAATACTACACATATATATTTGTTACTACAGTATCACAACACCAGAGTCAAGTACTGGACAATACTACACATATATACTTGTTACTACACTATCACAACACCAGAGTCAAGTACTGGACAATACTACACATATATACTTGTTACTACACTATCACAACACCAGAGTCAAGTACTGGACAATACTACACATATATACTTGTTAATACAGTACCACAACACCAGAGTCAAGTACTGGACAATACTACACATATATATACTTGTTACTACACTATCACAACACCAGAGTCAAGTACTGGACAATACTACACATATATACTTGTTACTACACTATCACAACACCAGAGTCAAGTACTGGACAATACTACACATATATACTTGTTAATACAGTATCACAACACCAGAGTCAAGTACTGGACAATACTACACATATATATACTTGTTACTACACTATCACAACACCAGAGTCAAGTACTGGACAATACTACACATATATATTTGTTACTACAGTATCACAACACCAGAGTCAAGTACTGGACAATACTACACATATATACTTGTTACTATACTATCACAACACCAGAGTCAAGTACTGGACAATACTACACATATATATATATATGTTACTACACTATCACAACACCAGAGTCAAGTACTGGACAATACTACACATATATACTTGTTACTTCACTATCACAACACCAGAGTCAAGTACTCGACAATACTACACATATATATTTGTTACTACAGTATCACAACACCAGAGTCAAGTACTGGACAATACTACACATATATATTTGTTACTACAGTATCACAACACCAGAGTCAAGTACTGGACAATACTACACATATATACTTGTTACTATACTATCACAACACCAGAGTCAAGTACTGGACAATACTACACATATATATATATATGTTACTACACTATCACAACACCAGAGTCAAGTACTGGACAATACTACACATATATACTTGTTACTTCACTATCACAACACCAGAGTCAAGTACTCGACAATACTACACATATATATTTGTTACTACACTATCACAACACCAGAGTCAAGTACTGGACAATACTACACATATATATTTGTTACTACAGTATCACAACACCAGAGTCAAGTACTGGACAATACTACACATATATACTTGTTACTTCACTATCACAACACCAGAGTCAAGTACTCGACAATACTACACATATATATTTGTTACTACAGTATCACAACACCAGAGTCAAGTACTGGACAATACTACACATATATATTTGTTACTACAGTATCACAACACCAGAGTCAAGTACTGGACAATACTACACATATATACTTGTTACTATACTATCACAACACCAGAGTCAAGTACTGGACAATACTACACATATATATATATATGTTACTACACTATCACAACACCAGAGTCAAGTACTGGACAATACTACACATATATACTTGTTACTTCACTATCACAACACCAGAGTCAAGTACTCGACAATACTACACATATATATTTGTTACTACACTATCACAACACCAGAGTCAAGTACTGGACAATACTACACATATATATTTGTTACTACAGTATCACAACACCAGAGTCAAGTACTGGACAATACTACACATATATATTTGTTACTACAGTATCACAACACCAGAGTCAAGTACTGGACAATACTACACATATATACTTGTTACTACACTATCACAACACCAGAGTCAAGTACTGGACAATACTACACATATATACTTGTTACTACACTATCACAACACCAGAGTCAAGTACTGGACAATACTACACATATATACTTGTTACTACACTATCACAACACCAGAGTCAAGTACTGGACAATACTACGCATATATACTTGTTACTACACTATCACAACACCAGAGTCAAGTACTGGACAATACTACACATATATACTTGTTAATACAGTACCACAACACCAGAGTCAAGTACTGGACAATACTACACATATATATACTTGTTACTACACTATCACAACACCAGAGTCAAGTACTGGACAATACTACACATATATACTTGTTACTACACTATCACAACACCAGAGTCAAGTACTGGACAATACTACACATATATACTTGTTAATACAGTATCACAACACCAGAGTCAAGTACTCCACAATACTACACATATATACTTGTTACTACACTATCACAACACCAGAGTCAAGTACTCCACAATACTACACATATATACTTGTTACTATACTATCACAACACCAGAGTCAAGTACTGGACAATACTACACATATATATATATATATATGTTACTACACTATCACAACACCAGAGTCAAGTACTGGACAATACTACACATATATACTTGTTACTTCACTATCACAACACCAGAGTCAAGTACTCGACAATACTACACATATATATTTGTTACTACAGTATCACAGCACCAGAGTCAAGTACTGGACAATACTACACATATATATTTGTTACTACAGTATCACAACACCAGAGTCAAGTACTGGACAATACTACACATATATACTTGTTACTATACTATCACAACACCAGAGTCAAGTACTGGACAATACTACACATATATATATATATATGTTACTACACTATCACAACACCAGAGTCAAGTACTGGACAATACTACACATATATACTTGTTACTTCACTATCACAACACCAGAGTCAAGTACTCGACAATACTACACATATATATTTGTTACTACACTATCACAACACCAGAGTCAAGTACTGGACAATACTACACATATATACTTGTTACTTCACTATCACAACACCAGAGTCAAGTACTCGACAATACTACACATATATACTTGTTACTTCACTATCACAACACCAGAGTCAAGTACTCGACAATACTACACATATATATTTGTTACTACAGTATCACTGTATATCACAGAAGAACGTTTGGCTTTAGATTCAGGAACATTATCCATTAAACTAAGTGTAACATTATCTTGACTAAAGAGAAAGAATCTCATTTGCTTCTTTCTTATCAAACACGTCGACTAAGCTGTGACTTTATGATCCACGTGGACAGAAGATGTTCGTTTGTGTGTCTCTGCTCACACTGAAGGACTTCACTGCAAAACACCATCACAACAACAACAGACTTTTGTCAATATCAACATTCCCTGGAAACGATTGTCCTCGTGTCCAATTCAATCTGTCAGCAGGCCCAGTCCTGCAGTCTCTTCATCTCCACTGAGATCTAGATCCATGACACTCAGAGACCTTCATCTCCACTGAGATCTAGATCCATGACACTCAGAGACCTTCATCTCCACTGAGATCTAGATCCATGACACTCAGAGACCTTCATCTCCACTGAGATCTAGATCCATGACACTCAGAGACCTTCATCTCCACTGAGATCTAGATCCATGACACTCAGAGACCTTCATCTCCACTGAGATCTAGATCCATGACACTCAGAGACCTTCATCTCCACTGAGATCTAGATCCATGACACTCAAAGACCTTCATCTCCACTGAGATCTAGATCCATGACACTCAGAGACCTTCATCTCCACTGAGATCTAGATCCATGACACTCAGAGACCTTCATCTCCACTGAGATCTAGATCCATGACACTCAGAGACCTTCATCTCCACTGAGATCTAGATCCATGACACTCAGAGACCTTCATCTCCACTGAGATCTAGATCCATGACACTCAGAGACCTTCATCTCCACTGAGATCTAGATCCATGACACTCAGAGACCTTCATCTCCACTGAGATCTAGATCCATGACACTCAGAGACCTTCATCTCCACTGAGATCTAGATCCATGACACTCAGAGACCTTCATCTCCACTGAGATCTAGATCCATGACACTCAGAGACCTTCATCTCCACTGAGATCTAGATCCATGACACTCAAAGACCTTCATCTCCACTGAGATCTAGATCCATGACACTCAGAGACCTTCATCTCCACTGAGATCTAGATCCATGACACTCAGAGACCTTCATCTCCACTGAGATCTAGATCCATGACACTCAGAGACCTTCATCTCCACTGAGATCTAGATCCATGACACTCAGAGACCTTCATCTCCACTGAGATCTAGATCCATGACACTCAGAGACCTTCATCTCCACTGAGATCTAGATCCATGACACTCAGAGACCTTCATCTCCACGGAGATCTAGATCCATGACACTCAGAGACCTTCATCTCCACTGAGATCTAGATCCATGACACTCAGAGACCTTCATCTCCACTGAGATCTAGATCCATGACACTCAGAGACCTTCATCTCCACTGAGATCTAGATCCATGACACTCAGAGACCTTCATCTCCACTGAGATCTAGATCCATGACACTCAGAGACCTTCATCTCCACTGAGATCTAGATCCATGACACTCAGAGACCTTCATCTCCACTGAGATCTAGATCCATGACACTCAGAGACCTTCATCTCCACTGAGATCTAGATCCATGACACTCAGAGACCTTCATCTCCACTGAGATCTAGATCCATGACACTCAGAGACCTTCATCTCCACTGAGATCTAGATCCATGACACTCAGAGACCTTCATCTCCACTGAGATCTAGATCCATGACACTCAGAGACCTTCATCTCCACTGAGATCTAGATCCATGACACTCAGAGACCTTCATCTCCACTGAGATCTAGATCCATGACACTCAGAGACCTTCATCTCCACTGAGATCTAGATCCATGACACTCAAAGACCTTCATCTCCACTGAGATCTAGATCCATGACACTCAGAGACCTTCATCTCCACTGAGATCTAGATCCATGACACTCAGAGACCTTCATCTCCACTGAGATCTAGATCCATGACACTCAGAGACCTTCATCTCCACTGAGATCTAGATCCATGACACTCAGAGACCTTCATCTCCACTGAGATCTAGATCCATGACACTCAGAGACCTTCATCTCCACTGAGATCTAGATCCATGACACTCAGAGACCTTCATCTCCACGGAGATCTAGATCCATGACACTCAGAGACCTTCATCTCCACTGAGATCTAGATCCATGACACTCAGAGACCTTCATCTCCACTGAGATCTAGATCCATGACACTCAGAGACCTTCATCTCCACTGAGATCTAGATCCATGACACTCAGAGACCTTCATCTCCACTGAGATCTAGATCCATGACACTCAGAGACCTTCATCTCCACTGAGATCTAGATCCATGACACTCAGAGACCTTCATCTCCACTGAGATCTAGATCCATGACACTCAGAGACCTTCATCTCCACTGAGATCTAGATCCATGACACTCAGAGACCTTGGTTGGTTCTACAAGTCCTTTCTGTTGTGTGTCAATCTACCGTCCTCCTGGTCCTTGGTGACTTCTTATCTTGCATTATTCAAATACAATCTGTTCTTATTCTTGGAGACTTTAGTCACATCTTGCAATTTTGAGCAACATGTTTCTGAACCCACTCATCAAAAAGTGAGTTTCTACTCTTGGCCTGAACATCTCTAATGTATCTGTACATGATGTTCATCTGATCATTCTCTTGTTTGACCTTCATCCCTGAACCTCAGCCCTTGAAGGCATCAGAGTGGACTGAAGCTACTTCACCTCAGTCCAGACCTCCCACCGGTCCATGTTGAATGAAGTGACTAAAACGATCCTTCAGTAAAGACCTCCAGGGTTAGGCTGGAGGTCAGGAGGGTCTAAGAGTTCTTCAATGTTGTGATTCATCTTCTCACTCTGCTCGTATGTGATGGAACATACGTTCCTGAACTGTTCTCTGGTGCATCTTCCTGGTGTTCTGCTCTCATGAGGATCCACCGTAAGGCAGGAGGAGGAATTCAATTTCCTTCTCATTGTGCTTCGTCTCGGCGCTGTATTGACGGACGAGCAGGAGCTCCAGAGAGTCCAGAGGAGCCGGTGCCGGTGAAAGACTATGAAGCATCGACAAACCAGTTGAATTCATCTGCAGCGATACAAACGCCGGCTCCTCTGGGGACAAACAGACGTCTTTGTATCGACGACACGACGATGAAGAGACGCGAGTGAAGCGTGAACCACTGAGATCAGAAGCTCTGGTGTGACGTCGTGAGGGTTCTGGATGATGACATGAAGTTCAGTGGAGAAGGAATCATGAAAGAACAAGATGACGAGATGGTTGTTCGTCTGAGGCATCAAGATGTTAACATTGAATGTCTTGTTTAACGATTGAAGCGTTTGAAGCTCAGCTTTAGTATGTCGATTGAAAAGATAACTTTTACACTTTGACGTCATCAATTCACTACTAAAAAAATGGAGTTTTCCCAACTTCAACCTAATTTGCAATTTCCTGCAAATAAATAAATAGTAAACGCTAGAATTGTACTAGAAGAAGAACTTCTGTTTACAACGTCACTAAGATGGAGTCGTTCAGTGTAGAAAGTGTCCATCGATCCATACTTAGTTTTGTGTTTTAGTGACAATCTAGTGTGTATGGAGCACTAACTTTACATACTAAGAATTGAGACGCACTTACGCACTAAAAATACTAACTTTGAGTACACAAGTATGTGATTTAAGACACAGCAACCAGTGCCGAGCAAAACTCTACATTTTTACTAGAGACCTGCTCTTGAAACACTTCCCAGTAGATTCACACGTACACTCGTTTACATCCTCCAATCCAATCCAATTTTATTGAAGTGTCTTATCATAAAGTGATCTCAAGACACTTTACACTTGAAGTAAGACTAGAGTTGATTTAGGAAAAACAGATCGAGCAATCCAAGCCTCCAGACTGATGATGCCAGACTCGCGGTAGAACTAAATACAGATTAAAAATGTACTAACAAATGCAACGTTGGTGTGTTTCTTCACTGGGACCTTCATCTTACAGAAGTCAAGCACCGGCAGCTCCAGTCAAGATGGATGCTCGTCCGTCACTCATCAGCTCTTCAGCCGCGAGGGCTGAGCGGCGGCACGTGTTGTGAGGCAGCTGCCAACTCGCTGAGAAGTTCCTGGTAAAAGCTGGTGTGATTCTTCAAGGAAGTGGATCTATTTACTGCGGGAGGGAGCGACCTAGATACCCACAGATATGTATTGACATCTGCTGCGCCAGATGAAAAGAGATGAGACGCCGTGTTAGTGAGACGGAGGTTGTCGAGGCGTTAATGGGATCCCAGAAGAAAAGGATCTTCAGACACTCGTGAGAGACACGGAGGTGTTGCTGGATTTATGCGACGGAAACTGGTTTGTTCACCGTCCGTTGGTCACGGCGAGGATCGACGCTTCTTAACAGACCGAGCAGAGAAAGGAACAAGTTAGCAGACGCTGGAACCAGCTCCACCTCACGCTCAGTGTTTCTCACAACGTTTGCACAAAACAAAAGTCCATCAATAAAACATGTCACTTTTTAGATTTAATAGTTTCCTATATTTTAGGAAGATTTAACACATTTTTCTCACCGTTTTTGTCACGATTAAGGCTGCATACGAGCATATTTACCGTCATCCTTATCTGTCAATCAAATGATTACATTTCTCTGCACCTCTTATCTCTCCAAATGATGCATTCAATGACATCAGGACTGCTATGGTGCGTTCAACACTACTTTATAACAGTATTAGTGTACCGTATTTACCGGACTATAAGTGTCAGTTTTCTTCATAGTTTGTCCGCGACTTTTACTCTGGAGCGACTTATGTGTGAAGTTATGAACACATTATTAGCGATATATCATCAGAATCAGAATCAGATCCCTTTATTATCCCGCGAGGGGAAATTCTTTTTAACAAACAGCAAGAGCAATATACCAGAAGAAAAATAAAAACACCCAGAAATAAAATATTAAAAAGAAAATAAATCTGCACTATATTATATACACATATTTACAAAAATAGCAAGAAAGGTGCAGTTAGATAATTATCTGGCTGAGTTGTTATTGTCTGATGGCAGCAGGAGGAAGGACCTGCGGTACCTCTCCCTCACACACCTGGGATGGAGCATCCTATCACTGATGGAGATGAACATTTCACATGTTATTCTCACACTAAACCACCAGAGGGCGCTCTAGGCCTGTGTTGATCATTTCCACGTAGAAGAGGAAGCATCTTCTACCTCCGGAGTTAGTTAGTTGTTTAAAAGTGACACGAGGATGAAGAGTTATTTGGAGTTACACGGATGGTTTGGTAAACTAGTTAGTTATTGATGCTATAGTTCTCTGAATAACTCTTCATATGTTATGTTAACATACCAGGTTCTCACTTCATGTAACGTAACATTATTCTGTTGTTGCCTCTAGTTTTATTTTAATCTTTCAAGATCACATGTCTGTTCTTGGATTTTATCAAATCAATTTCCCCCAAAAACACGACTTATACTCCAGTGCGACTTATAGTCCGGGAAATACGGTAATTACTTTTTTTTAATTTACTCACAGAAAGAAAAAGGTCTATCTAAGAATTGAAAGTATTAGTATTGTTTGTTATTTATTTTGTTTTAATGTTGTTCTTTTTACGGTGTTGCTCAGTTTGTGTTTAAAATAAAGTTTCACGGTAAAAAGTTCAACTGTAACGACAGAGTAATCCATCCTGGTTCTGATCCCTGACCGCTGACACAAACAACACAGTGTAGACAATCATCTCCAGACTGTGAGACGTTCAAACGTTCGTCTGCAGGACCTTCAGGAACCAAAGATTCAGGTTCATGTGTTTGATAAGAAAAGTCATTTAAACGAAGAATCAAAGAATCCTCCAAAAGTGAATCAGTTCCGCGGCGACTCAGATGTTGACACAGAGGTGCGTCTGCAGCGAGGACTGAACGTGGAGCTCAAGGAACTAATGACCTGTCATCGTGCAGCAGATGCTGCAGTGAATCACAGACGCGCTCGCGGTTTGTGATTCCGTGTCATAGACGTGGCGGCAGATACCGAGTCTAGTCGTCGACAGTCGGAGCGTTTATGTCTCGATAAGCCGCGTCAAACTGCACCTTCAGGAGCGTCTGATCTCAGCAGGATCTCCAGCACGGGAGGCTTCAGGAACATGAGTCAGATGGTGTCACTGATGATGGTGTCGTTCAGTCTCTCCTCAAGGGAGCCTCGGGAGGGAGGGGCTTGGATGGAGCTCCGCCTCCGCTGATGAAACACGTGGAGATGCGACGCCGAAGAACAAGTCAGTCAGGAGCAACATCACGACGCGATCGGTCACAGCGTCCTCGAGATGCTCTGCAGATGATTGGCGGCAGAACAACCCCTCGGATCTGAACTAACAAACCCAACGTTTGGACGCGAGTCCACCAGGTTCTGCCGCCTTCAAACGGAGACCACTGTGGATCTGGGTCATGAAAGTTCCTCACAGACTCTAGAGTCACCACAGTGTTGCCGAGAGCTCAAGAGACAACGTTTATGTTTCCCGTCTTGTTATCGTTGAATTATCAACATATGACGCGTGTTACAGTGAAATCATTGATCCAGAATCATGGACATTTATGTTGTACACGTTTGAAACATCTGGTCACACAGAACCAGTGTCATCAACAGTGTTAGTAAAAACCATGAGAGGTGACTTCAAGGTCAAAGAATGTAAAAGCCTTCAACCCTCGAGCCAAACGATGGAACGATTCCAAACTATTCCAGGACTTCAACACCAACAATGGTTCTTGTTGTTAAAGCGACAGTCAGTTCAACTGATACCAGACCAGTGGTTGATTAATACTCGTAACATAGTTGAGTCATTTGAACTGCATCCATGAAGGTTCAGGTGATGACACGTGTTAGAAGAGAAAAGAAGACATGACCGTACGAGGATCTGTTTCTATGCAACACTGTTGTCATCACATGAACTACTGGAGAAGGTCTTCAGCACAGACCGAGGCAGGAGATCCACACGATCACAAACATCCAGGTCAGGAGATGTTGCTCCCACACCTGAAGACTCTTGAGGTCCCAGACGTGTCCGACATAAGGATGAAGCATCATTGATTATGTTGCGTCACTCAAGCAGGTCACAGCTCAAACTCTGAGGGGTCTAAAGTTAGAGGCGGATCACATGGTCAGAATCAAACCTTCCGTTTAAAAAACCTTCAGTTCCTTCAGTTCCATCCACAGCTCAGACATCGTAGCTCGTCTAACGTCACAGAAGCTCAACACCGACTTCACTTGTTCCTCAAACCACCTTCAGAGTCAAAACCAACATCTTCAAGCAGATGTTTGAAGACGTTCTCAGGCCTCGTGCCAGGTTTGAGACAATTATTAGTGCCTGGTCTCAACATCTGTCTCAGAGACTTCCTCCATCATCTCCTTCCAAACGCTTGCTTGGAAACGTCTGGAGGCGTCTGCGGCGACAGGATCGTCACTGAAGGAGGAACAAAGTTTGAAGAGAGCGTGGGAGGATCTGGTGACTGCACGGCTGCTGCAGAATCATCTGCAACATCTTCCACCTTCTGATGTGTGAGGCTCTGAACCAGCAGAGGTGCAGCTGTGGAGCAGCAGATCTCACTCTCCAGTCCTGCTGGTGCGTCGTGTTCCAGGACCTCTAACCAACGTAATGGAATACGGTGGGACTTGAACGCGTCGTTCATGATTGACAGCTTCAGCATCAAACTATATTTGGAACTTTTGCATAATTACCTTTTCAGTGAATCCAAGCAGACGCTTGAAGCCTGGAGTCGACTCTAGACGCAGCTGTGAGAGTCTTAACAGTTGGATTTGTTACACATTTCTTTATCATTTAATTAAATTATTTTTTGTATAATAATAATAATTAATTGTATAGTTTGTTTATTGAATGGTTGTTGTTTTTGTTTTTTTTACATAAAGTTTGAGATTCTAATGAAAAAATATATATTTTCTATATTTGAAACATCATAGCTCTTCAAATTCAATATAAATGTTTGTATAAAAGAGTCTCCAGACATCATCAACAGAGCTCAGAGCTACTGATCAAACTTTCATCCAATCACACGACACACAGACGATCATGTGACGAAGAACGTTTCAATGTTTAAAGCATTAAAGTAACTCTCTGCTTGAGAATCAAAAGATTTCATTTGATGAAATGACTTCAGTGACAACGACAGGATCTGAACCTCTGCACGACCGAGACCCTCGAGAATGAGTCACACCGTTGACCTCTGACCTGTGCTGGTGCCTCACCTGTTGAACTGCTCCCTGTGGTCCTTGGCCACGCCCTGGATCATGCTCTTCAATCTAGAGACGACAGAGTGAAGCAGCTCAGCCTCTTGTTGCTGTTCTTATCTCTTCTGGCCAGACTGGTTCTGACTGGTTCGTACCTGCTGCTCTCGTCCGTCGCGTCCTTCTCGTCCACCACCGCGATCGCCACCAGTTTGCCTGAAGGTGGAGGAGCGAGAGAAGACAATGAGTGGAGGAGATGAGAGCTGATGCATCCATCGCTCCAGCATCAGACAGACATGTCACTCAAGACAAACTCAGGTCAAAGCTTCACTGACGAGAGAGCCACACTGCCCCCTGCTGCTCACCCTTGATAATGCGACAAATACCTTATTTTATATATAATATTTGTTACGACGCTTCATCACGGTGACTTTGATACGCAGCGAACAGAAGCATGGACGAGAGGAAGCCGTGGAGCAGATTGTTGCTGCAGGTGTTTTTACGACGAGCAGTAAATCACAGCTGCTGCTGTTTTCCTGCCGTTGTTGTTGTACTTCATCTCGGTGTATTATTCAGAGCAGGAGGAACATCCTCGGGCTCCTGGACGATCGTTTATTGAGAGCTCTGCCCTTGGGCGGCGACTCCCGTGCGAATATATCCATGTTATTTTTGACCCGGAGATTAAACCGAGAGGTTGGAGCGAAGAAACTCAGAAATAGAAGAAACTCCATCCATTATTTAGACGCTCCTTTGACTTCTGTCGTCAATAATGGAAGATACGAGCAGATGTCGCCACCGAACAACAAACGCTGGTCAACGGTTCAGATTTAGACGCGTTTCAATGTGGAAGAAAATAAAACATCTTCGACTGATGAGTAACTGAAGTAGTAACTAGTGGTGTCAAAGTTTACCATGTTTTCTACTCGTGTAACCGAAGCTTCTAACTGTGGTGTAACCGGTTACACAAAAAATGAAAATTCCATCTTTCTATCACAGTTGCTCTATTTATCCACACGAGGGTTCTCAGTTCAAATACCTCCAAACTAATTCCATTACAGCAGCTAGAAAAAATATTTACTAAACTATAAGGTAATTAATTCTGGTTTTACTTTCTGACCTAAAACTGGTCTCAGGTGGTACATGGTGAAAAATGTGTCGAAATGTTGGTAATCTATGAAGCTCACAGTAGTATTACTCCAAGAGTCACTGTGGAAATACTCTACAAGTCATTGTAGTATTACTCTGCGACGCACTGTAGTGTTACTATACAAATCACAGTAGTATTACTCTGCAAGGCACCACAGTATTACTCTGCGAATCACTTTAGTATTACTCTGCGAAGCACTGCAGTATTACTCTGCAAGGCACTGCAGTATTACTCTGCGAAGCACTGCAGTATTACTCAGCGAAGCACTGCAGTATTACTCTTCAAATCACTGCAGTATTACACTGCAAAGCAATGCAGTATTACTCTGTGAAGCACTGCAGTATAACTCTGGGAAGCACTGCAGTATTACTCTGGGAAGCACTGCAGTATTACTCTGCGAGGCACTGCAGTATTACTCTGCGAAGCACTGCAGTATTACTCTGCGAAGCACTGCAGTATAACTCTGGGAAGCACTGCAGTATTACTCTGCGAGGCACTGCAGTATTATTCTGCGACGCACTGCAGTATTACTCTGCGAAGCACTGCAGTATTACTCTGCAAGGCACTGCAGTATTACTCTGCGAAGCACTGCAGTATTACTCAGCGAAGCACTGCAGTATTACTCTGCGAAGCACTGCAGTATTACTCTGCAAGGCACTGCAGTATTACTCTGCGAAGCACTGCAGTATTACTCAGCGAAGCACTGCAGTATTACTCTTCAAATCACTGCAGTATTACACTGCAAAGTAATGCAGTATTACTCTGTGAAGCACTGCAGTATAACTCTGGGAAGCACTGCAGTATTACTCTGGGAAGCACTGCAGTATTACTCTGCGAGGCACTGCGGTATTATTCTGCGAAGCACTGCAGTATTACTCTGTTAAGCACTGGAATATTACTCTGCGAAGCACTGCAGTATTACTCTGCGAGGCACTGCAGTATTACTCTGCGAAGCACTGCAGTATTACTCTGTGAGGCACTGCAGTATTACTCTGCGAAGCACTGCAGTATTACTCTGCAAAGCACTGCAGTATTACTCTGCAAAGCACTGCAGTATTACTCTGCGAGGCACTGAAGTATTACTCTGCGAATCACTGCAGTATTACTCTGCGAGGCACTGCAGTATTACTCTGCGAGACACTGCAGTATTACTCTGCGAGGCACTGCAGTATTACTCTGCGAGACACTGCAGTATTACTCTGTTAAGCACTGGAATATTACTCTGCGAGGCACTGCAGTATTACTCTGCGAATCACTGCAGTGATCACTGAGAGCCACTGTAGTATTACTACACAAGGATCCTGACTATGAATCGTGCTTTATATTCTTTGTAATTAAGGAACATTTTAAACTGTATACAAACAATAAACATGCATGTATGAGTACAATTGTTGTATTTTATGTATCTTTCAATGATTGTAGTAGTTGCTGTCAAGGCCTCAGTCACATGACTTCAACACACACATCTCATTGGTCAACCACTCGGAGTCACTCGTTTCTATTGATGAGAAATGAACGAGAAACTAGTAAATGTCTTTACTTCTAAAGATCTTTACACGTGTGGACGTCGACAGCAGCTGAAGTCACGTCAACAAACATCTGCTGCTGAAGATCACTTTATGGTTCAACGGCTGCTGGTTCTATTCCTGCTGACGGAGGAAACATCTGAGGTCCACAGAAGGATCTTCATGAAGAAGGAGTGAAGAGTCTGACCCTGCAGTGAAGGTTTGGATATATATATATATATATATATATATATATATATTTAAGAAAGAGCAAGATGGCGTCACTTTCTCGGTCTGGACTAAACTTCCCTGCAGCGAGTGCTTTTGAGCAAGTGCTGAGATTCTAGTGAAGCATCTGAAGACCTTCATGTTCTAGTTTGTTGGTCTCTTCGTTGTCTTGACCTTTAAGAGTTTTTACGTTTGTATTTTAACCATCGTTTCGTTAAGTTCTTTGTGAGCCTGGTCTGGAAACATCTTAATAATACCTATATTTAATATATATCTAATAATTAATAAAGACTCCTTCATGTCACAGACATGAGATGCTTTACTTGAGTGACACGAGTCGTCATCCTTCCGATCGGCTCACCTGTCTCTCCGAGCTCGTACAGAGCGAAGCCGTCGATCTGCAGATACCCTTGAAAGCGTTCCTTGTTCACCCACGAAGATAGAGCGCCGTCTTCGTACTCTGCAACAAACACACTCGTCAGCGGCTGGTAAACAACAACAACATGACAGCGATCACGCCTGACCACGCTTTCACAACAAGTGTGACGAGACCTCGCTTGAGGAGCCATCAGACGACACCCTACGGTCAGACATGACACATGGAACAAGAGGAACCTCGTGACTCACCTGGACAGCAGTGAAAACTCTGCAGAATAAAGACATACTTTATGACTAGACTTGTGCATCACTCCACAGGTGAAGGTGGGGTAGATGTTCCTCAGAACGGCGTGAGCATGTGGCAGTGTGTGGGAAACATCAAGTCATACTTCAGGAGGACGAGCCTGAGTTGAATTGTGAGTAAATCCAACAATCTTGATTTAATTATGAATTCATTATTTATTTTCTATTATGGTAACATATTTCCTGAGCATATCAAGTACCAAGAATCTCTTAGTAGTATATACTTGAAATCTTGAAAACATTTTTGCAAAAACACCCAGAAAAACATCACATTAGGATCCAGACACACAACTACTACACAACAAACTGCTGGTCCAGCAGCTGAGTTGAAGCATCACAACCTTAAGTTTGTTTGCTGCTGAAAATGATGAAACACAAACTAAAAACACAGTTTAAAACATCAATTACTGTCAAGTTCGTATATCCTGGTGAAAAAAAGGTTTGAATAAGAGAAATATTTCAAAATATCCTCATTTCTGCTCCTCGAGTTCAGGAGAAGAATGTGTACAGTTGTGTGTCGTTGTATCACCTTGATCGCCTGAGGCCTCACTGTTGTAGCGATTCTTTTTAAACACATATTTAACACTCGACTTACTTATGGGGCCAACACTCATATTGATAGTATTATTAGTATTGTGAGACAAATATTACAGTATTGATCCGTGAGTTAAATATTGATATTATTATTATTATTGTGAGACAAATATTACAGTATTGATCCGTGAGTTAAATATTGATAGTATTATTATTATTGTGAGACAAATATTACAGTATTGATCTGTGAGTTAAATATTGATATTATTATTATTATTGTGAGACAAATATTACAGTATTGATCCGTGAGTTAAATATTGATATTATTATTATTATTGTGAGACAAATATTACAGTATTGATCTGTGAGTTAAATATTGATATTATTATTATTATTGTGAGACAAATATTACAGTATTGATCCGTGAGTTAAATATTGATATTATTATTATTATTGTGAGACAAATATTACAGTATTGATCCGTGAGTTAAATATTGATAGTATTATTATTATTGTGAGACAAATATTACAGTATTGATCCGTGAGTTAAATATTGATATTATTATTATTATTGTGAGACAAATATTACAGTATTGATCTGTGAGTTAAATATTGATATTATTATTATTATTGTGAGACAAATATTACAGTATTGATCCGTGAGTTAAATATTGATAGTATTATTATTATTGTGAGACAAATATTACAGTATTGATCCGTGAGTTAAATATTGATATTATTATTATTATTGTGAGACAAATATTACAGTATTGATCTGTGAGTTAAATATTGATATTATTATTATTATTGTGAGACAAATATTACAGTATTGATCCATGAGTTAAATATTGATATTATTATTATTATTGTGAGACAAATATTACAGTATTGATCCATGAGTTAAATATTGATATTATTATTATTATTGTGAGACAAATATTACAGTATTGATCCGTGAGTTAAATATTGATAGTATTATTATTATTGTGAGACAAATATTACAGTATTGATCCGTGAGTTAAATATTGATATTATTATTATTATTGTGAGACAAATATTACAGTATTGATCCGTGAGTTAAATATTGATATTATTATTATTATTGTGAGACAAATATTACAGTATTGATCCATGAGTTAAATATTGATATTATTATTATTATTGTGAGACAAATATTACAGTATTGATCCATGAGTTACACGTTTTGTTAACAATTAAACGAACTTTAATATCAAAATACTACAGATGTCACTGCATTGATGACAATCATCAGAGCAACAGGATTTTCACATGATTTTCTCCGACATTAAAGTCACACACAGAGGTCGACACACCAGAGTGAGCGGGTCTGCCCGTGTCACCCCCCCACAGGCGCGTCAAGAGTCAGAACCGTCAGACCCTCCAGGTCCACGAGGCTCTGCAGTAACAACAGGTTTTAAAGTACTGGTGAAGTACTGGTGAAGTACTGGTGAAGTATCCTCTTCAGAAACACTGAGCCGTGAATATCTGCGTCTGCTCCTCGTTTCTTTCCTGCTGGAGAACATGTCGCCATAGCAACCACGCTGGAGCTACTTGACATGTGCAGAAATATTTGATATTGAGCAGAATATTCAACATTTAAAATGATATAAAAAACTATAATATTCAACATTTAAAATTATAAAAAAAAAACTATAATATTCAACATTTAATGACCAAACTTGTTTTCAGCATTAAATTGTGAATATTCTAGTTTATATCATTTTAAATAGTGAATGCAGGTGTGTGTGAGTGTGTGTGTATGCAGGTGTGTGTGAGTGTATGCAGGTGTGTGTGTGTGAGTGTGTGTGTGTAATAAAATCTTCAGCTCCTAAAACAAAGTCACTGCTAGAACAACAGACGTGAACAACAAACACATCAACTTTGATGAGTTTCTTACGGCAGTGAAATGAATTTTCATTTGACTGAAGCTAAAGTGAGAAACATATTTGTTTCCTGTCGTAAACATAACACCTGGTTGAGAGAGAGAGAGAGAGAGAGAGAGAGAGAGAGAGAGAGAGAGAGAGAGAGAGAGAGAGAGACATAAACATAACACCTGGTTGAGAGAGAGAGAGAGAGAGACATAAACATAACACCTGGTTGAGAGAGAGAGAGAGAGAGAGAGAGAGAGAGAGAGAGAAGGACGAGCAAACAACGAGCGAGCGAGAGAGGGAATACTACACATATATACTTGTTACTACACTATCACAACACCAGAGTCAAGTACTGGACAATACTACACATATATACTTGTTACTACACTATCACAACACCAGAGTCAAGTACTGGACAATACTACACATATATACTTGTTACTACACTATCACAACACCAGAGTCAAGTACTGGACAATACTACACATATATACTTGTTACTACACTATCACAACACCAGAGTCAAGTACTGGACAATACTACACATATATACTTGTTACTACACTATCACAACATCAGAGTCAAGTACTGGACAATACTACACATATATACTTGTTACTACACTATCACAACACCAGAGTCAAGTACTGGACAATACTACACATATATACTTGTTACTACACTATCACAACACCAGAGTCAAGTACTGGACAATACTACACATATATACTTGTTACTACACTATCACAACACCAGAGTCAAGTACTGGACAATACTACACATATATATTTGTTACTACACTATCACAACACCAGAGTCAAGTACTGGACAATACTACACATATATACTTGTTACTACACTATCACAACACCAGAGTCAAGTACTGGACAATACTACACATATATACTTGTTACTACACTATCACAACACCAGAGTCAAGTACTGGACAATACTACATATATATACTTGCTACTACACTATCACAACACCAGAGTCAAGTACTGGACAATACTACACATATATACTTGTTACTACACTATCACAACACCAGAGTCAAGTACTGGACAATACTACACATATATACTTGTTACTACACTATCACAACACCAGAGTCAAGTACTGGACAATACTACACATATATACTTGTTACTACACTATCACAACACCAGAGTCAAGTACTGGACAATACTACACATATATACTCGTTACTACACTATCACAACACCAGAGTCAAGTACTGGACAATACTACACATATATACTTGTTACTACACTATCACAACACCAGAGTCAAGTACTGGACAATACTACACATATATACTTGTTACTACACTATCACAACACCAGAGTCAAGTACTCCACAATACTACACATATATATTTGTTACTACACTATCACAACACCAGAGTCAAGTACTCCACAATACTACATATATATACTTGCTACTACACTATCACAACACCAGAGTCAAGTACTGGACAATACTACACATATATATCACTACATATCACTGTATATCAGTGTATATGCAAGTATTCCTCAGTCAAAGCTAAAAGTCTTGTCACTCCTACGTTCAATTATTCTTAAAGTTGAACTAAAGTGTGTGTGTTAAAGTACACATTCATACATATATATATATATATATATATATATATACATATATATGTATATATATATACATATATATATATATATATATACATACATATATATATACGTATATATATATACATATATACATATATACATATATATACATATATATACATATATATATAAACAAAGACTGACTGAGTTCTTCTGGTCTGAGATCTAAGGTCACAACACACCGACCGGAGAAATAGTTTCCAGAAGAAGAAAACTTTCTAAACATGATGTCAACGAAGCCTGATCCGTGATCCGTTCCATCATTTCTCTGAACCTTTGAAGGCTGCATGACTTCACTGTGTTATCTTGTCACTGTTGATGGAATTGTTGCTTCAAATCCAAGCAAATGAGTTTATCGATGAGGGTCGAAGATGGAGGTTTTATCTTGAAGGAGGTTCAGCTTCATAGAGAAACCAGAGATGGTTAGTCCTGATTGAAAGACGCTCCTTCACCATACGACACAGATTGATCTCAATCGACAGGAAGTGATGCCTCGACACACAGACGCTCGTCATCACGAAACTAACCGCTTCAGAAGAACCACGTGCTTCGGTTTCTGGAGTTTGTTCAGGGACGAGTGTTTGTGCAGCGAAGAATGAAAGCAGCTGATGCCTTCAGACCCACAGATCCTCTCGCTCTGAACGGACATCATGTGACGAAGCTTCTCTTCCAGGCTGGACATGAGGGTTCAGAGGTTTCCGGAGCGACACAAGGATCAGGAACATCAGGAACATCAGGAACATCAGGAACCAGACGACTCCAGACACGGCAGCAGTTCAACATGAACCAGGAAGGTCGTCGTGTCATCTTAACTCACTGAGTATTTTGAAGGCCTTGACACAGACTGACTGTGGAGACCAGTGTATTCTGACCCAACCCTACTAACAATGCTTGCACACACCAAAGAGAGTCGGCGAAAGGGTACGTTCTTCACTGTATGCTAACGAGCTAAGTTGTTAGCGTCATTTATAAAGTGCTACGTGTGCGTGTACAAGGAGGTGGATTTATTATTGATATCGCGACGCGCCGGCAGCTCCTCTCTGAGGTCGCTCAGTCTGGTCGGTTTCCTGTGAAACTGAGCGACATCAGTTATAAGTGATATTTTTCTACCATCATGTCGACACCGAAGCGAGGAAATGAACGAAAGGGAAATATCTCATGGTTTTCCATGCGGACCTCCAGTTCAGTACTCGTGCGCAGGCGTGTGCACGAGGCTACAATATCCAGGTCGTGTCGTAGCAGCTTCAACATCTTGAACCTCAAGATCGAATCCTTGTCAACGTTAGTACAAAGAAGTTACTACAAGATACTTCCAGCAAGAGTATTTATTCTGCACCAAGAGTTGAAAACAATGATTCAACACGTCTTGCTACTGTGTCGTCATCAAAATGACTGTTGTATTGTGACGGAACATTTACACTTAAATGAACAAATGTTACGCATCATGTGCAGAAACGTCCGTTTCTTTCATTCTGGAGAAGAAAACGAATGGTTTCAGTGAAGAGCAGGAGAACGTATTAGTTGATCCACTGAAGCTGGTCGTGGGTTTTATTCTATAGAAATGTTATTCTATACTAATATGTTTATTGTGTATTTCATATTTGCTGCGTCATCATATTTTCTGTTTCGTGTGTGAGACACGTGACGGTGGACGGAGGAGAGCCTCAGATCCTAGTATAGTAACTTCTCTACATGTCAATCACACCAACAGTAGAAAACAACACACAACTACACCGAGTGTGTTAACAACCTTAACGATGACTTCAAACTGGTGTTGAAGATGTTGTCGTACATTTCACGTTCACATGTTCATTCTCTGATCATCATGACCTTTCACCTCTGACCTCACATTACCACGCCCACTTCTCCTCCAGACCACAGGGGGCGCTAAAGTATCCATTTTGAGATTCCGCAATAATAACATGTTTACGCTTATTTCTAATAAAACCTATGATCGATACTATTGATCCTCAGAGTCGGTGGAATAAGTTGTGAGTCTGTGTGTGTGAAGTGTGCGACGAGACAAGGTTTTCAACAACTCTTGAAAACCTCGTGTCTCACGTCTGGTGTCTCTGGACCTGCAGGTGGAGACTCGTGGTCACAAGGAGACAACCAGGAGTCTTTAAACTGAAGAGCAAAGACTCACCGTCGTACGTGAAGAAGCCTCCATCTTTGAAGACCATCACAGCAGGAAGCTCCGGCAGAGTCACCGTCTGCAAACACAAGGTTGGATGAGTAGAAGAAGAAAGAAGTTAAGGTTCTTCTTCCATGTTGTTGTTGTCAGTGTCATCAGGATGAGTAGAAGAAGAAAGAAGTTCTTCTATGTTGTCAGTGTCATCAGGATGAGTAGAAGAAGAAAGAAGTTCTTCTATGTTGTCAGTGTCATCAGGATGAGTAGAAGAAGAAAGAAGTTCTTCTATGTTGTCAGTGTCATCAGGATGAGTAGAAGAAGAAAGAAGTTCTTCTATGTTGTCAGTGTCATCAGGATGAGTAGAAGAAGAAAGAAGTTCTTCTATGTTGTCAGTGTCATCAGGATGAGTAGAAGAAGAAAGAAGTTCTTCCTCTATGTTGTCGTCCATGTTATAGAAACAGTTCAATCAATGATGTCGTTCACTCATGTGTTAGGAGATTGAATTTTTATCATCAAAATAAAAAAATACATTTAAAAAAAAAATCTGGAATGTTGTGGATATAATCAAACAATTTTCAACTATAATCAAACAATTTTCAACTATAATCAAACAATTTTCAACTATAATCAAACAATTTTCAACTATAATCAAACAATATTCAACTATAATCAAACAATTTTCAACTATAATCAAACAATATTCAACTATAATCAAACAATTTTCATCTATAATCAAACAATATTCAACTATAATCAAACAATTTTCAACTATAATCCAACAATTTTCAACTATAATCTAACAATTTTCAACTATAATCTAACAATTTTCAACTATAATCAAACAATTTTCAACTATAATCAAAAAAATTTCAACTATAATCTAACAATTTTCAACTATAATCAAACAATTTTCAACTATAATCAAACAATTTTCAACTATAATCAAACAATTTTCAACTATAATCAAACAATTTTCAACTATAATCAAACAATTTTCAACTATAATCTAACAATTTTCAACTATAATCAAACAATTTTCAACTGTAATCAAACAATTTTCAACTATAATCTAACAATTTTCAACTGTAATCAAACAATTTTCAACTATAATCTAACAATTTTCAACTATAATCAAACAATTTTCAACTATAATCAAACAATTTTCAACTATAATCTAACAATTTTCAACTATAATCAAACAATTTTCTACTATAATCAAACAATTTTTAACTATAATCAAACAATTTTCAACTATAATCAAACAATTTTTAACTATAATCAAACAATTTTTAACTATAATCAAACAATTTTCAACTATAATCAAACAATTTTCAACTATAATCAAACAATTTTCAACTTTAATCAAACAATTTTCAACTATAATCAAACAATATTCAACTATAATCAAACAATTTTCAACTATAATCAAACAATTTTCAACTATAATCAAACAATATTCAACTATAATCAAACAATTTTCAACTATAATCAAACAATTTTCAACTATAATCAAACAATTTTCAACTGTAATCAAACAATATTCAACTATAATCTAACAATTTTCAACTATAATCTAACAATTTTCAACTATAATCAAACAATATTCAACTATAATCAAACAATTTTCAACTATAATCAAACAATTTTCAACTATAATCAAACAATATTCAACTATAATCAAACAATTTTCAACTATAATCTAACAATTTTCAACTATAATCAAACAATTTTCAACTATAATCAAACAATTTTCAACTATAATCAAACAATTTTCAACTATAATCAAACAATTTTCAACTATAATCAAACAATTTTCAACTATAATCAAACAATTTTCAACTATAATCAAACAATTTTCAACTATAATCAAACAATTTTCAACTATAATCAAACAATATTCAACTATAATCAAACAATTTTCATCTATAATCAAACAATATTCAACTATAATCAAACAATTTTCAACTATAATCAAACAATTTTCAACTATAATCAAACAATTTTCAACTATAATCTAACAATTTTCAACTATAATCAAACAATTTTCAACTATAATCTAACAATTTTCAACTATAATCAAACAATTTTCAACTATAATCTAACAATTTTCAACTATAATCAAACAATTTTCAACTATAATCTAACAATTTTCAACTGTAATCAAACAATTTTCAACTATAATCCAACAATTTTCAACTATAATCAAACAATTTTCAACTATAATCAAACAATATTCAACTATAATCAAACAATTTTCAACTATAATCTAACAATTTTCAACTATAATCAAACAATTTTCAACTATAATCTAACAATTTTCAACTATAATCAAACAATTTTCAACTATAATCAAACAATTTTCAACTATAATCTAACAATTATCAACTATAATCTAACAATTTTCAACTATAATCAAACAATTTTCAACTATAATCAAACAATTTTCAACTATAATCAAACAATTTTCAACTATAATCAAACAATTATCAACTATAATCAAACAATTTTCAACTATAATCAAACAATTTTCAACTATAATCAAACAATTTTCAACTATAATCAAACAATTTTCAACTATAATCAAACAATTTTCAACTATAATCAAACAATTTTCAACTATAATCAAACAATTTTTAACTATAATCAAACAATTTTTAACTATAATCAAACAATTTTCAACTATAATCAAACAATTTTCAACTATAATCAAACAATTTTCAACTTTAATCAAACAATTTTCAACTATAATCAAACAATATTCAACTATAATCAAACAATTTTCAACTATAATCAAACAATTTTCAACTATAATCAAACAATATTCAACTATAATCAAACAATTTTCAACTATAATCAAACAATTTTCAACTATAATCAAACAATTTTCAACTGTAATCAAACAATATTCAACTATAATCTAACAATTTTCAACTATAATCAAACAATTTTCAACTATAATCAAACAATATTCAACTATAATCAAACAATTTTCAACTATAATCAAACAATTTTCAACTATAATCAAACAATATTCAACTATAATCAAACAATTTTCAACTATAATCTAACAATTTTCAACTATAATCAAACAATTTTCAACTATAATCAAACAATTTTCAACTATAATCTAACAATTTTCAACTATAATCAAACAATTTTCAACTATAATCAAACAATTTTCAACTATAATCAAACAATTTTCAACTATAATCAAACAATTTTCAACTATAATCAAACAATTTTCAACTATAATCAAACAATATTCAACTATAATCAAACAATTTTCAACTATAATCAAACAATTTTCAACTATAATCAAACAATTTTCAACTATAATCAAACAATTTTCAACTATAATCAAACAATATTCAACTATAATCAAACAATTTTCATCTATAATCAAACAATATTCAACTATAATCAAACAATTTTCAACTATAATCAAACAATTTTCAACTATAATCAAACAATTTTCAACTATAATCTAACAATTTTCAACTATAATCAAACAATTTTCAACTATAATCTAACAATTTTCAACTATAATCAAACAATTTTCAACTATAATCTAACAATTTTCAACTATAATCAAACAATTTTCAACTATAATCTAACAATTTTCAACTGTAATCAAACAATTTTCAACTATAATCCAACAATTTTCAACTATAATCAAACAATTTTCAACTATAATCAAACAATATTCAACTATAATCAAACAATTTTCAACTATAATCTAACAATTTTCAACTATAATCAAACAATTTTCAACTATAATCTAACAATTTTCAACTATAATCAAACAATTTTCAACTATAATCAAACAATTTTCAACTATAATCTAACAATTATCAACTATAATCTAACAATTTTCAACTATAATCAAACAATTTTCAACTATAATCAAACAATTTTCAACTATAATCAAACAATTTTCAACTATAATCAAACAATTATCAACTATAATCAAACAATTTTCAACTATAATCAAACAATTTTCAACTATAATCAAACAATTTTCAACTATAATCAAACAATTTTCAACTATAATCAAACAATTTTCAACTATAATCAAACAATTTTCAACTATAATCAAACAATTTTTAACTATAATCAAACAATTTTTAACTATAATCAAACAATTTTCAACTATAATCAAACAATTTTCAACTATAATCAAACAATTTTCAACTTTAATCAAACAATTTTCAACTATAATCAAACAATATTCAACTATAATCAAACAATTTTCAACTATAATCAAACAATTTTCAACTATAATCAAACAATTTTCAACTATAATCAAACAATTTTCAACTATAATCAAACAATTTTCAACTATAATCAAACAATTTTCAACTATAATCAAACAATATTCAACTATAATCAAACAATTTTCAACTATAATCAAACAATTTTCAACTATAATCAAACAATATTCAACTATAATCAAACAATTTTCAACTATAATCTAACAATTTTCAACTATAATCAAACAATTTTCAACTATAATCAAACAATTTTCAACTATAATCTAACAATTTTCAACTATAATCAAACAATTTTCAACTATAATCAAACAATTTTCAACTATAATCAAACAATTTTCAACTATAATCAAACAATTTTCAACTATAATCAAACAATTTTCAACTATAATCAAACAATATTCAACTATAATCAAACAATTTTCAACTATAATCAAACAATTTTCAACTATAATCAAACAATTTTCAACTATAATCAAACAATTTTCAACTATAATCAAACAATATTCAACTATAATCAAACAATTTTCATCTATAATCAAACAATATTCAACTATAATCAAACAATTTTCAACTATAATCAAACAATTTTCAACTATAATCAAACAATTTTCAACTATAATCTAACAATTTTCAACTATAATCAAACAATTTTCAACTATAATCTAACAATTTTCAACTATAATCAAACAATTTTCAACTATAATCTAACAATTTTCAACTATAATCAAACAATTTTCAACTATAATCTAACAATTTTCAACTGTAATCAAACAATTTTCAACTATAATCCAACAATTTTCAACTATAATCAAACAATTTTCAACTATAATCAAACAATATTCAACTATAATCAAACAATTTTCAACTATAATCTAACAATTTTCAACTATAATCAAACAATTTTCAACTATAATCTAACAATTTTCAACTATAATCAAACAATTTTCAACTATAATCAAACAATTTTCAACTATAATCTAACAATTATCAACTATAATCTAACAATTTTCAACTATAATCAAACAATTTTCAACTATAATCAAACAATTTTCAACTATAATCAAACAATTTTCAACTATAATCAAACAATTATCAACTATAATCAAACAATTTTCAACTATAATCAAACAATTTTCAACTATAATCAAACAATTTTCAACTATAATCAAACAATTTTCAACTATAATCAAACAATTTTCAACTATAATCAAACAATTTTCAACTATAATCAAACAATATTCAACTATAATCAAACAATTTTCAACTATAATCAAACAATTTTCATCTATAATCAAACAATATTCAACTATAATCAAACAATTTTCAACTATAATCAAACAATTTTCAACTATAATCAAACAATTTTCAACTATAATCTAACAATTTTCAACTATAATCAAACAATTTTCAACTATAATCTAACAATTTTCAACTATAATCAAACAATTTTCAACTATAATCTAACAATTTTCAACTATAATCAAACAATTTTCAACTATAATCTAACAATTTTCAACTGTAATCAAACAATTTTCAACTATAATCCAACAATTTTCAACTATAATCAAACAATTTTCAACTATAATCAAACAATATTCAACTATAATCAAACAATTTTCAACTATAATCAAACAATTTTCAACTATAATCAAACAATATTCAACTATAATCAAACAATTTTCAACTATAATCAAACAATATTCAACTATAATCAAACAATTTTCAACTATAATCAAACAATTTTCAACTATAATCTAACAATTTTCAACTATAATCAAACAATTTTCAACTATAATCAAACAATTTTCAACTATAATCAAACAATTTTCAACTATAATCAAACAATTTTCAACTATAATCAAACAATTTTCAACTATAATCAATAAAGTGTAATTATATAATACACATGTTATTCAACTATAGTAACTTTATGTTAAACTTCATCAACATGGATCATGTTCAGTTTCTTGTTCCAGTAAAGGAGCTCATGACATCATTCTGTTGATTGACAGGTGTCATGACATCATTCTGTTGATTGACAGGTGTTACCTGAGGCAGCACGTCCTCTGAGGCGGAGAAGAAGTAGGTGTAGACGATGAGCTCCGTGGCCGCCTCGTTGTACTTCTCCTGCAGACACAAGTGTTAGCCAGCGTCTGTGAGGAGGAGATGCTGGAGGAGGAGAAGGTAGTGGAGGAGGAGGAGAAGATGCTGAAGGAGGAGGAGAAGAAAGTGGAGGAGGAGGAGAAGATGCTGAAGGAGGAGGAGAAGAAAGTGGAGGAGGAGAAGATGCTGAAGGAGGAGGAGAAGATGCTGGAAGAGGAGAAGATAGTGGAAGAGGAGGAGAAGATACTGAAGAAGCCGGAGAAGAAAGTGGAGGAGGAGGAGAAGATACTGGAGTAGGAGAAGGTAGTGGAGGAGGAGGAGAAGAAAGTGGAGGAGGAGGAGAAGATACTGGAGGAGGAGGAGAAGGAGAAGATGCTGGAGGAGGAGGAGAAGGAGAAGATGCTGGAGGAGGAGGAGAAGATACTGGAGGAGGAGGAGGAGGAGAAGATGCTGGAGGACGAGGAGAAGATAGTGGAGGAGGAGGAGATGCTGGAGGAGGAGGAAAAGATAGTGGAGGAGGAGGAGAAGATGCTGGAGGAGGAGGAGCAGATGCTGGAAGAGGAGGAGAAGGTGCTGGAGGACGAGGAGCAGATGCTGGAGGAGGAGTAGGAGAAGATGGTGGAGGAGGAGGAGAAGATGCTGAAGGAGGAGTAGGAGAAGATAGTGGAGGAGGAGGAGAAGATAGTGGAGGAGGAGGTGCTGGAGGACGAGGAGCAGATGCTGGAGGAGGAGGAGAAGATCTCTGGACTGACCTTCAGAGGCGAGTCTGCTCCCACGTACACGAAGAGCACGTTGTGTCTCTTCATCATGTGCAGGAACATCTGCTCACTGGGTAGAGCTCTCACTGCAGGCCTGAGAGAGAACATGAGTGACGCGCGTGTGTCTGGCGCCACCTGCTGGACATTCTACACACGTGCACGAGAGGTTTCCCTCAAACAAGTCCTTGAGACCAGAACATATCCTAGACTTGAGACTAGAACATATCCTAGACTTGAGACTAGAACATATCCTAGACTTGAGACTAGAACTAGACTTGAGACCAGAACATATCCTAGACTTGAGACTAGAACATATCCTAGACTTGAGACTAGAACATATCCTAGACTTGAGACTAGAACATGTCCTAGACTTCAGACTAGAACGTATACTAGACTTGAGACTAGAACGTATCCTAGACTTCAGACTAGAACGTATACTAGACTTGAGACTAGAACATGTCCTAGACTTCAGACTAGAACGTATACTAGACTTGAGACTAGAACGTATCCTAGACTTGAGACTAGAACGTATACTAGACTTGAGACTAGAACGTGTCCTAGACTTGAGACTAGAACGTATCCTAGACTTCAGACTAGAACGTATACTAGACTTGAGACTAGAACGTATCCTAGACTTCCGACTAGAACGTATACTAGACTTGAGACTAGAACGTATCCTAGACTTCAGACTAGAAGATATCCTAGACTTCAGACTAGAACATATCCTAGACTTTAGACTAGAACGTATCCTAGACTTGAGACTAGAACGTATCCTAGACTTGAGACTAGAACGTATCCTAGACTTGAGACTAGAACATATCCTAGACTTGAGACTAGAACATATCCTAGACTTCAGACTAGAACGTATACTAGACTTGAGACTAGAACATGTCCTAGACTTGAGACTAGAACGTATTCTAGACTTGAGACTAGAACGTATTCTAGACTTCAGACTAGAACGTATACTAGACTTGAGACTAGAACATGTCCTAGACTTCAGACTAGAACGTATACTAGACTTGAGACTAGAACGTATCCTAGACTTCAGACTAGAACGTATACTAGACTTGAGACTAGAACGTATCCTAGACTTCAGACTACAACGTATACTAGACTTGAGACTAGAACATGTCCTAGACTTCAGACTAGAACGTATACTAGACTTGAGACTAGAACGTATCCTAGACTTGAGACTAGAACGTATCCTAGACTTCAGACTAGAACGTATACTAGACTTGAGACTAGAACGTATCCTAGACTTCAGACTAGAACGTATACTAGACTTGAGACTAGAACGTATCCTAGACTTCAGACTAGAACATATCCTAGACTTCAGACTAGAACGTATCCTAGACTTGAGACTAGAACGTATCCTAGACTTGAGACTAGAACATATCCTAGACTTGAGACTAGAACATATCCTAGACTTCAGACTAGAACGTATACTAGACTTGAGACTAGAACATGTCCTAGACTTGAGACTAGAACGTATACTAGACTTGAGACTAGAACGTATCCTAGACTTCAGACTAGAACGTATACTAGACTTGAGACTAGAACATGTCCTAGACTTCAGACTAGAACGTATACTAGACTTGAGACTAGAACGTATCCTAGACTTCAGACTAGAACGTATACTAGACTTGAGACTAGAACGTATCCTAGACTTCAGACTAGAACGTATACTAGACTTGAGACTAGAACATGTCCTAGACTTCAGACTAGAACGTATACTAGACTTGAGACTAGAACGTATCCTAGACTTCAGACTAGAACGTATACTAGACTTCAGACTAGAACATGTCCTAGACTTGAGACTAGAACGTATCCTAGACTTGAGACTAGAACGTATACTAGACTTAAGACTAGAACGTGTCCTAGACTTGAGACTAGAACGTATCCTAGACTTGAGACTAGAACATGTCCTAGACTTCAGACTAGAACGTATACTAGACTTGAGACTAGAACGTATCCTAGACTTCAGACTAGAACGTATACTAGACTTGAGACTAGAACGTATCCTAGACTTCAGACTACAACGTATACTAGACTTGAGACTAGAACATGTCCTAGACTTCAGACTAGAACGTATACTAGACTTGAGACTAGAACGTATCCTAGACTTCAGACTAGAACGTATACTAGACTTGAGACTAGAACGTATCCTAGACTTCAGACTAGAACGTATACTAGACTTGAGACTAGAACGTATCCTAGACTTCAGACTAGAACATATCCTAGACTTCAGACTAGAACGTATCCTAGACTTGAGACTAGAACGTATCCTAGACTTGAGACTAGAACATATCCTAGACTTGAGACTAGAACATATCCTAGACTTCAGACTAGAACGTATACTAGACTTGAGACTAGAACATGTCCTAGACTTGAGACTAGAACGTATACTAGACTTCAGACTAGAACGTATCCTAGACTTCAGACTAGAACGTATACTAGACTTGAGACTAGAACATGTCCTAGACTTCAGACTAGAACGTATACTAGACTTGAGACTAGAACGTATCCTAGACTTCAGACTAGAACGTATACTAGACTTGAGACTAGAACGTATCCTAGACTTCAGACTAGAACGTATACTAGACTTGAGACTAGAACATGTCCTAGACTTCAGACTAGAACGTATACTAGACTTGAGACTAGAACGTATCCTAGACTTCAGACTAGAACGTATACTAGACTTCAGACTAGAACATGTCCTAGACTTGAGACTAGAACGTATCCTAGACTTGAGACTAGAACGTATACTAGACTTGAGACTAGAACGTGTCCTAGACTTGAGACTAGAACGTATCCTAGACTTGAGACTAGAACATGTCCTAGACTTCAGACTAGAACGTATACTAGACTTGAGACTAGAACGTACACTAGACTTGAGACTAGAACGTGTCCTAGACTTGAGACTAGAACGTATCCTAGACTTGAGACTAGAACTTGTCCTAGACTTCAGACTAGAACGTATACTAGACTTGAGACTAGAACGTATACTAGACTTGAGACTAGAACGTGTCCTAGACTTGAGACTAGAACGTATCCTAGACTTGAGACTAGAACGTATCCTAGACTTGAGACTAGAACATGTCCTAGACTTCAGACTAGAACGTATACTAGACTTGAGACTAGAACGTATACTAGACTTCAGACTAGAACGTGTCCTAGACTTGAGACTAGAACGTATCCTAGACTTGAGACTAGAACATGTCCTAGACTTGAGACTAGAACATGTCCTAGACTTCAGACTAGAACGTATACTAGACTTGAGACTAGAACGTACACTAGACTTGAGACTAGAACGTGTCCTAGACTTGAGACTAGAACGTATCCTAGACTTGAGACTAGAACATGTCCTAGACTTCAGACTAGAACGTATACTAGACTTGAGACTAGAACGTATACTAGACTTGAGACTAGAACGTGTCCTAGACTTGAGACTAGAACGTATCCTAGACTTGAGACTAGAACGTATCCTAGACTTGAGACTAGAACATGTCCTAGACTTCAGACTAGAACGTATACTAGACTTGAGACTAGAACGTATACTAGACTTGAGACTAGAACGTGTCCTAGACTTGAGACTAGAACGTATCCTAGACTTGAGACTAGAACATGTCCTAGACTTCAGACTAGAACGTATACTAGACTTGAGACTAGAATGTATACTAGACTTGAGACTAGAACGTGTCCTAGACTTGAGACTAGAACGTATCCTAGACTTGAGACTAGAACATGTCCTAGACTTCAGACTAGAACGTATACTAGACTTGAGACTAGAACGTATACTAGACTTGAGACTAGAACGTGTCCTAGACTTGAGACTAGAACGTATCCTAGACTTCAGACTAGAACGTATACTAGACTTGAGACTAGAACATGTCCTAGACTTGAGACTAGAACGTATACTAGACTTGAGACTAGAACGTATCCTAGACTTCAGACTAGAACGTATACTAGACTTGAGACTAGAACATGTCCTAGACTTCAGACTAGAACGTATACTAGACTTGAGACTAGAACGTATCCTAGACTTCAGACTAGAACGTATACTAGACTTGAGACTAGAACGTATCCTAGACTTCAGACTAGAACGTATACTAGACTTGAGACTAGAACATGTCCTAGACTTCAGACTAGAACGTATACTAGACTTGAGACTAGAACGTATCCTAGACTTCAGACTAGAACGTATACTAGACTTCAGACTAGAACATGTCCTAGACTTGAGACTAGAACGTATCCTAGACTTGAGACTAGAACGTATACTAGACTTAAGACTAGAACGTGTCCTAGACTTGAGACTAGAACGTATCCTAGACTTGAGACTAGAACATGTCCTAGACTTCAGACTAGAACGTATACTAGACTTGAGACTAGAACGTATCCTAGACTTCAGACTAGAACGTATACTAGACTTGAGACTAGAACGTATCCTAGACTTCAGACTACAACGTATACTAGACTTGAGACTAGAACATGTCCTAGACTTCAGACTAGAACGTATACTAGACTTGAGACTAGAACGTATCCTAGACTTCAGACTAGAACGTATACTAGACTTGAGACTAGAACGTATCCTAGACTTCAGACTAGAACGTATACTAGACTTGAGACTAGAACGTATCCTAGACTTCAGACTAGAACATATCCTAGACTTCAGACTAGAACGTATCCTAGACTTGAGACTAGAACGTATCCTAGACTTGAGACTAGAACATATCCTAGACTTGAGACTAGAACATATCCTAGACTTCAGACTAGAACGTATACTAGACTTGAGACTAGAACATGTCCTAGACT